>NW_006399799.1:10652392-10665283 GCF_000299155.1 Elephantulus edwardii
CATTTTACAGCAGTGGCACCATGCAATATTTGTCCTTCTGCAACTGAGATATTTCACTCAGCATAATGTCCTCCAGGCTCACCCATTTTGAATAATATTGTATTAGTTCCTTGTTTTTCAATGCAGCCTAGTATCCATTGTGTGAATATACCACAGCTTCTCTATCCATTCATTTGTTGATGGGCACTTCGGTTGTTTCCAACTCCTTGCTGTTGTGAACAAAGCCTCAATAAACATGGTTGTGCATATATCTGCTTGGATGTCAGTTATGGTCTCTTTGGGATATATTCCCAGTAGTGGAATTGCTGGGTCAAATGGTATCTCTATTTGCAACTTTTTGAGAAAGCACCATACTGCCTTCCACAGAGGTTGCACCATTTTACATTCCCACCAACAGTGAATAGGGTTCCAGTTTCTCCACAACCTCACCAGCATTTGTTGCTTGCTGTTCTGTTAAATTTTGCTATCTGACTGGGGTGAGATGATAACCTCATAGTTGTTTTGATTGGCATCTCTCTTAGAGCTAGGGATTTTGAACATTTCTTCATGTGCTTGTTGGACATCTAAATGTCTTCTTTGGTGAAGTGTCTGTTCATATCCTGTGCCCATTTTTCAGTTGGATTATTTACCTTTATCTTGTTGTGGTACTTGATAGTTGTTCTTAAAATAAGTAGTTAGCACCTCTGGAAAGCCTTTCCTGACTGAATTAGAGTTGCTCTTCTGTACATAAGCATTCTCTTGTTGGTTTTATGTACCCTTAAGATTTTTGAGGACAAGAACTTATATTGACCCCAATATCTCAAATTCATAGACAAAGTAGATATTAATAAGTGTTAAATAAATAAATAGAGGAATTAGTACAGCATTATATTTAAGCTCCATGCTGTGTTCATTTGTGTAGTGTCCGCATTTATATAACTTGATGTCTGGCCTGAGGTGGGTGCTCACTATATAGGCAAATTGAGTGGCAAACTCATACTGTTTTATGAATATCCTACATCATGGTGTATAAATAGGAAATGGGCTTAATGTTTGCTTGAGAAGAATATTTGGGTTTTTTGTGTGTTTGTGAAAGGGACACATATTCCTTTCTCCAGAGTCTTTATCTGGAAAATGAGTTGGACAATCTGATCTCTAAGGTTCTTTCTATCATCCTGATCTCACTAGGAGGAGTAGCTATATCTCTGATCTGGACCATGGCAAATGTAACTCAAGCTTGTTATTACTGTGTACCACTGAGTCAGAACTGACCCTCCGGTGGGTTTTCAGAGGCAGTTAATCACATAGAAGGAGAATGCCCATCCTTCTCCCAGGCATCAGCTGGTGGATTCAAATCTCGGGTCTCTGGGATTGCCACACTCCTTCTTAACATTAGGTGACCAAAGCTCTAACAAAGATTATATTACCTTTTTCTCATTTTATTTATTGATGTAGCTCTATCACACTATTAAGTTATTTAAAACTTAAGACCAGTAATAAATACTGGTCAGTCTTCGTCCTCCCTCTTTTTAATATAAACAGTTGCCTTCATCTCTCCGGAGACGGCTATGCCATTGGGTTTCTTGAGCTTTAGCCAAGATTTACTGATCCTTGTAAATTTTGTCCTGAGAGGTTTGATGCAGCTTTCTAAGTTTTTTGAGATTGCTTAGAATTTTAAGTCTCCCCTGAATGACATTTATGCTAGATATCCTCATTTTGGTTAATAACAAATTTGTAAAATATGTAAGATTGTTTAATTCCTTTCAACTTCATATTTCTCTTCTGTAGAATAATCAGAAACCAAATACACTGACATCAAGGTGATTTGAACCCACCGTGACCCTTATAGAACAGAGTAGAACTGCCCATAGGGCTTCCAAGGCTGGGAGTTTTTATGGATATAGCTGCTTCATCTTTCTCCCGTGGAATAGCTGGGGATACAAACGCCAGCCTTTTGGTTAGCAGTCAAATACTTTACCTATGGTACCTCGAGGATTCTTTCTGAGCTGTGTAAGAAAAGGGGGTGGGGAGAAACCCCACTAAGTTCTTAATTTTTTTTTAAAGGAAACAGCTTTTTATTTTTATTTTATTATTTTGTGTGTGTGTTGTGTGTACCGTCAAATCAGATCTGATTGGTACAGGAGGAGACTGTTCCTCCTTCTCCAGCAGAGCATCTGGTGGATTTGAACCATGCACCTCTGAGATTGCACTACACCTTCTTGCCACTAGGCCACCAGAGCTCGCCTAAGTTCTTAATTATTTGTGAGTCTGGCAGTACATTAATTGGCTTACACTTGAGCAATAGTATAGTTCTGCAATTGAGAGCTTGGACTCTGGATTCATATATTACCTGTGTGTTTATTCTAGTTTTGCCCTTTATTGACTCAGTGACATGAATTGATATATAGATTTCCATTTTTTCATCTGTAGAATGGGCTTAACAAAACTATACAGCTGTTCTAAGTCCTGAGAAGACTTTCTGAGCACTGTACTAGAACCAGTTGCTGTTGAGCTCATTTTGATTCCTGACATTTCTGTGTATATCTTAGTACAGTTGTACTCCATGAGGTTTTTCAGTGACTGACATTGCAGTAGTAGATTATCTTTTCTGCCAAGGCCTCTGAGTGCAGTAACTATTTTCTTCTACCAAGGACTTCCTAACTATGTTAATCACCATGTAATGGTTTGCCATTATTATTTCCCCACATCCCCTCAGAAGATAATGTTGAAGACACATAGCCCCTTTTGGTCAGCTATTGAGACAAAATACAAATGTCTGTCTTTATAGCTGAGTATTGAGAAAGATGACAGGAGCTAGTATGGAAATTAATAAAAAGTGTAATTTGAATCATTGGAACCTCTTCTGCCTCGGCTTTTATATGCTTAAATTGTGAATAATTTTGACACTTCTTGTTATGTGCCGTTGAGTTGCCTGCGACTCATAGCAACCCTGTGTACAGCAGCCCTAAACCCTGCTCTATCCTGTGCCAATTTTACTGTCTCTGACATGCCTACCCCCATTAAGTCAATCCATCTCATCAAGGGTCTTCCTCTCTTGTGCTATCCCTCCACCTTTCCAAGCATGATGTTCTTCTCCAAAGATCGGTCCCTCCTTGCAACTTGCCTGAAATATATCAAAAGATGCTTTAGAATCCTTGCCTCCAAGGAGCAGCCTGGTTGTACTCTCTCTAGGATGAACCTGTCTGTTCTCCTGGTAGTCTGTGATATATTCAGTACTCTTCCCCAGCACCTCAGTTCTTCTTCTATCATCCCTAATCATTGACCAGCTTTCTTTTTTTAAAAAAAAAATTTTTTTCATTATTTTTTGTGCATGTACTGTCAAATCAGATCTGACTGATGCAGGAGGTGGTCCCTCCTTCTCCAGCGGAGCATCTGGTGAATTTGCATTGACCAGCTTTACAATGCTTAGCAAGCAATTGCAAAGACCATGGCCTGGATTAGGTTCACCTTAGTCTCCAAATTGACATCCTTGTTCTTCAGTACTTTGGCGAGGTCTCTTACAGCAGACTTTCCCAATGCAATTTGTCTTTTCATTTCCTGGCGTTTGATACCAAGAGTGTTGATTGTGGAACCAAGCAAACTAAAGCTGTTAACAGTCTCAATTTCTTCATCATCTATCATGATGCTGCTAATTGACCTAGAAGTGAGAATCTTTGTTTTCTTGATGTTGAGTTTCAATCTATATTGAAAGCTGCTGTCCTTGAACTTCTGCAGCAAGTGCTTCTGATCATTAACACTTTGACACTTAGGAAATAAATGAAATACATAGCCCTAATTTTCTGTGTTATTGTAGGAAACCAGTACTTGTAAATTTTCAGATAACTTCTTTTTTTAAAATTTTTCTTCAGCAGAGAATTGCCGGAAGTCCAGGCTGGGTTTAGAAGGGGTCGTGGTCCTAGGGATATTGTTGCTGATGTTAGATGGATCTTGGCTGAAAGCAGAGAATACCAGAAGAATGTCTATCTGTGTTTCATTGATTATGCAAAGGCATTTGACTGTGTGGATCATAACAAACTGTGGCTGACTCTGAGAAGAATGGGAATCCCAGAACATTTAATTGTGCTAATGCAAAACCTATACTTGGACCAAGAGGCAGTAGTCAGAACAGAGCAGGGGAACACTGCATGGTTCAAAATTGGGAAGGGTGTACGCCAGGGATGCTTCTGTCTCCATACCTTTTCAACATGTATGCAGAGCAAATTATCCGAGAGGCTGGGCTCTATGAGGAGAATCGTGGCATCAGGATTCGTGGAAGATCTATTAACAATCTGCATTATGCAGATGACACAACCCTGCTTGCTGAAACTGAGGAGGACCTCATGCACTTGCTGTGAAGGGTCAAGGACTGCAGCCTTCAGTATGGACTGAGGCTCAATGTGAAGAAGACAAAGATTCTCACCACTGGACCAATTGGCAGCGTCAGGATGGATGGTGAAGAGATTGAGATTGTTCACAGCTTCAGTTTGCTCGGCTCCACAGTCAACACTCTTGGCACCAGCAGTCAGGAAATCAGAAAGCCTATCGCGATGGGAAAGTCTGCTGTTAGGGACCTCTCTAAAGTACTGAGGAGCAACAATGTCTCTCTGGAGACTAAGGTGTGCCTGATACAGGCCATGGTCTTTGCAATCGCTTGTTATGCATCAGAGAGTTGGGCAATGATTAGGGAGGACAGAAGGAGAGTGGATGCTTTTGAGCTGTGGTGCTGGAGAAGGGTACTGAATGTACCCTGGACTGCCAGGAAAACAAACAGATTCATCTTGGAGAGGATTAAACCAAGCTACTCCTTGAAGGCAAGGATTCTGGGGCTTCGTCTGACATACTTTGGACATGTTGCCAGGAGGGACGGGTCCTTGGAGAGGGACATCATGTTTGGGGGGGTGGAGGGACGGCGCAGGAGGGGAAGACCCTCTATGAGATGGATTGATTCGGTGACTGGGGTAATCGGGATGGGTGTGTCAGAGGCAGTGTGGTTGGCACAGGACAGCAGGGTTTAGGGTTGTTGTGCATAGATAGGGTCGCTGTGAGTCGCAAACGACTTGACGGCACAGAACAGCAACAGCAACAATTTCACTTTATTAATTTTAATGAACATCTACAGAGATTTTGGATTTCCATTCATTCATTGTTGCACTTTTCTCCCTGCCCATCCCCCGCCCCCATCTCTCTTTGAAAAGTAAAAGAAAAATTCTCTCTTTGGTATACAATCCCCCCAACCCCTGAACCCCTCCCACACCCCTCCCACCACTGCAGTATAGTCCACTATGCAACCTTACTTCTAATTCTATGTGGAATTCTAATTCAAACACTTCCCTCCATTCTAAATCTGAAAGATCTATGGTAGTAACCTCATCAACCTCTTTTGACCTCTTCCATCTGTGGCTAAGTAGTGAACAATATAATTACTCAAAATAGGTCAAAACAAAGAGGAATGACCTTGGATAATAATTTATACCAGCTTCCCACCTTTGAAAACTTAAGAGGTGACTGTCCTACTCAGAAGTTATAGCATTTCTCTTGAGCTTCAGGGCCTCATGACAATCTAAATGAAAGGCTGGATGCCTGGTGTTAGACTGACCTTAGTCCTAGCCTATGGTCTTTAAGCTGCAGGGCCTTCACAGTGAATGGGGCTGTGAATGGGGGCCAGAGGATCCTGGAGATAGCCAGCTGTGGTTTATCCCCCGATTTTTGTTTTGGAGTGACTAAAATGATTTACTATTTCGTAGATGCTTCCCTACTTATTAACTTGGAACATGCCCTAGATCTATATTCTGACATGATATTTTTATTTCTTCATTTTCTCGGCAAAGTTCCACCTCCTCACATACACAGCTCCACCCACAGCCAAGTTCAGTTCCTCTGGGCAGAGTATAACTGTGGGCACAGCTTTGGAGCTGGACAAGTAGATAAAGATATAATTTTGGTGAAGTTACTTAACCTTCTTTTGTTGTTTTATTTTATTTTAATCTCAGAAGGAAAATTATATTATCTTTCTTAGAGGATTTTTGTTAGGATTAAATTAAATGATATTTGAAGTTCTTAGGACAGTATCTGCGAACTAACAGTTCATAAATGCTCAATTATTTTACTTAACTGGATTTTGTTTGGGCTGCTCACCTAAAGACAGGTAGTTCAAATCCAGCTGCTATTTTATATGAGACAGTGGATTTTGATTGCTTGTGGTGATTGCTTGATCTGCTTGTGGTGAGACTCTCCACTGTGGGAACCCTGTGGTGCAGTTCTCAGTGGGTTTGACAGTGGACAAGGAGATCTGGTGGCACAGTGCATAGCATGGCGCACTGCTGATCAAAGGGTCGGGAATTTTAATTCACTGGCTGATGGAAGACAAGCAATTCTTCACCAGGAAGGCGAGCAGTATCTTTCCATAAATATTTACAGCTTAGAACATAGAAGGGCTGCTATGAGGTAGCATCCACTCAAGGGCAGTGGGGTTTAGAGTCTAAATAGGTCAAAGATTGGGGGGTATGAACTCAGAAGCTCTCTTAAGGAACTTAAATCTGATTTGAGAAGGTTATTAAATATGAATCTGGAACCTTTCATTCCTTTCTCATTTTTCTTCCCTATTTTTGATGCATTCATTTTCCTAGAACAAAGTAAATTCTTCCTCTCAAAGGATGACAAAGGACAAGCTGAGTAGAATTGTCACAGGTTATCGGGGTGACTGAAGGCTTAGTCAAGGAAGGTTAAAGTCAGCTGTGAATCCCATTATTAGTAAGCTGTAACAGGATTATTAGCCATTTGTAGGTGGGAGAGATGCACCCTGGGGGAGCTGAGGCAGGGTAGAGGGCTTGCTTAACTGATTGACCTGCTAGACAAGTTCCCACTTACTTCCCCCTGCCTCGACTTGTAATCTTGGGAGGTAATTTCTGGAAACTTGCTTTCCTGGGTGCTGCCCCTCCTTCTCTGCATACAGGAGCAGGATTGAAAACAGGCATTAGTCTTTGGAAATCCTTCTATTTAGAGAGTGAGAGCGGGGAGCCAGTGATTAGGCCCTTATCTGCAGTGAGGCCTTGTGAGTGTGAGATTGAAATATTTGTCCTGGCATAGACAGAGGCTTGGTTTTGCTGTCCTCTGGTTGGGTCAGGATTGTGAAGAAGCAGTAAATGGGCTGGGCCATCTGAATGAAAAGCCCTTCATTGTGTTTCTTCAGCATTCCAGTGTCTGGTACAATTAGTCAAGACTCAGAAAACAAGTTGGACAAACAAGCAATCAGCTTTCTCCAGTGATGGATAAAGGGATTTCTGGCACAGCTGAGTTAAGTGCAATGACGACAAAGACAGAGTGGGAGGGTCTGGGAAGAAGAAGGGAGGAATTTGGAATGACATTCCCAGCTGGATAAGGGAAAAGAATGGAACAGCATGCAAATCATGTTTTTGAAGTTGCTGAAATTCAGCAACTAATCTACCTGGAAGACTGGCTGGGGTTGGCTATTATAAAGTAGGTGGAATCAGAGAGGAGAGACTGTGGTTCTTCTCTTTGGATGCTTGTGAGCATGGAAACAGGAAGTTTTCTCTGGAATCTAGGAATCTGCTGGAAGTGGACAGACTTGCTCCACTGTCATCTCTCATCATGAGGCCATCTCTCTCGATTGATTTACATTTTCTGTGTACTTACGCCTGCAAAGACACAAGCCCAGGACACTGGTTGTTGGGCAATGGATGCACTGTTCCTGACTTGGCAGTAACTCATCTTGATTTACCAGCTGTCCTGCAACTGTCTGGGAACCATCAGGTTACAAGCTTCTGCTCTGCAAATGGAGGATAACCCAAAGACCAGCTATCTACCTGCTCAGACTTAATTAATTAATAACATATCTGGACTTTTGTGATGTAGCTCCTACCTCATCATGCTGCTGTTGATCTGCAAACCGTTCAGGTACCACTTTGGAACAGGACGCTGTTTGCCTGGAGACCTAGGCTCATTTTTGAAAGTGACCTAGGGAGGAGCTTCCTTTCTGATCTCAGGAGGAGGAGGTCAGTAGGAAGTGGTAGGCGGAGCCACTTCTCTGTTCTTCTGTCTTCATGCCTCGGGGTAACCCTTAAGCTATCTGTGTTCACCTTGTGCCCCTTGTTGTGCTCCAAGGGCATACAAGCTGGAGGTTTCTCAGGATCCTCTCCTTATAGACGGGGTCAGAAGCCATGTGGCCCAGTTACCAAGATGAACATGATTTCAACGCCCACCTGGTTTGCCGCATGTGTTGTATGGGTTAGTATGTAAAGCTTTTTTCCTTGTCTGGGCGTGAGGATCCCAAATACTCGTGCTTCCATTGACTCATAGGAATACATGGGCTTTGAAGCTTTGCAGGCTTTTAACCTTTGGGCTTGTTAAAATGTACAGTGGAAGAGACTGGGTGCCGTACTTCCTGGGCAACTTCTCTAACTTGTAGTGTCTGTGGGCAGTTGAAAGCGTAAGCTTTGGGTGTGGGACTTTTTTTATAGAGACTGAATTCATGCCCATGCTCTGCCTGTATCAGGAAACCACTTTTAAGTTAGGTTGCGTAGTGCCGAAAGTGCAGGGTGTATTTTTAGCAGAAGTTGGTTGGTTACGAGTCCACCTCTGAGTAGACTGGGAGGGGAAGGGAGGAGTCATGGCTGAGGTTTCCTCTTTGGGGCTTCTTCTCTTCCACTTACTCTTCTGCCTGCTATGATGAAGAGAAAAAAGTGGTTCAAGATGGTTAAGAGGCAGAGAACTAAAGAATAGCAGGGAGAGAGACGTGCTGGATATGATTTATCTATCTTGAAAAGTGAAAAGGAATTACTTACATTTAAATAGTTTTCTGACCTTGAGCACCTGTAAATTAACTTTTTGGGGCATAGATTACCTTGGTCTCCAAGCTGTTGAGTGTACTGACTGATGCTAGACTAAAAAATTTTCATCAATTCTCAGTAAGAGGAAAGATAAGGAAAATCTCATGTGTCTTTCATAAAGCTAAATTTACTTAAATAGTTCTCCTTTATTTTGAAATTATGGTTTCTATTTTTTTATGTTGAAATGTCCTTTATTTTAATATATTTGTTATTATGCAATGGTTTTTAAAGAATATACCCTTATGTGGCAATATAAAAGGCTAACTTTATGTTAGACTTTTAATTTACTGGTTTGTGAAATCCAAATTTGCAAAGCACTGAATCAATAATCTATCTATTTCTAATATCTTTTTATTTTATGCTAGTAAGTTTCTAATGGTCCAGACAGACAGATTTTTCACAGAAATGGGAATCCCAGACTAGTAGAACTAGCATTCTGATCTTGTTCTCTCACTCTTCAGTCAGTGCTGCCAAATTTTTAAGCTCCCCCGGTGATTTCGAGACATCCTGTTCATAGGCTGAGATTTGGAACCCATTGACCTTAGTCCAAATGCCTCATTTTGGGGATGAAATACCATGTAAAGTTAAGAGCCAATGACTAGAGATCAAGAAATTCAAGTTATACATACTTGGTTCTGTTCCCAACTGGGTGACTTGGTCTTTATAGATGTATATTTTTAAAATATTTCTGTGCCTTGATTTTCTTCATTTCCAAGATGATTTCTGAGGTACAGACATAAAGTTTAACTCAGTAGTTCTTGGTATCTATGAAATAGTTATGTTTCTCAAATGTGATAATCTCATTAACACTTTAGAAACAAACCTTTCTTCCTCTTTCCTTCTTTTAAGCCTTTTTCTCCATCTCTTTGATGGTTTTACAGTGTTTCTATTACTCCTGGCTTACTTCTTTACCTAACTTCTTTTTTTTTTTTTTTTTTTTTTTTTTTTTTTTTACCTAACTTCTTTTTTCACTGATTCCTAATAGAACAAAGCTTTATTGATAAGAAAGACCATATTTTCTTCAGAAATAAGGTACAGTTTTAATTTTGCATTGTTGATTTTTGAGTTACCACTGCCCAGCTTCCGAAGCTCCTTAAAGCTTTTTCCATAAACACCAACCTTTAGTAATAGTGAATCCCTTTTCAGTAATACTTTGCATCTCTCTTTTTCTAACTTGATCACATCATGCTATATTGTATGGCTCTCTAATACTTTTCATGACAGGTAGTAGCATATCGTTAAAAGTCCAGGATTTGGAATCTGGCAGATTTGGACTGGCATCTCATTTCTTTTTTGTTGTTATGTGCCATTGAGTTGACTTAAGACTCATAGTAACTCTATGAACAGTAGTTCTGAACTCTGCCTTATATCCTGAGTTAATGTGACTGTCTCCAGCACACCTGCCCCTGTTATCACTGTGTCAGTTCACCTCATCAAGGGTCTTCCTCTGCTGCACTAAGTGCTCCACAATTCCAGCCATGATCCTTCACAAAGGACTGGTTCCTCCTGGCAACATGCCCAAAATATGCGAGACAGAGTCTCAAAATCCTTGCCTCCAGGGAGCAACAAGGTTTCATCCTCTGTAGGAGAGACCTGTTGTTCTCTAGACTGTCTAGTACTCTTCTGCACCACAACTCAAAGGCATCATTTATTCTTCTGTCATCCTTATTTTTGCTACTCACTATATGCCCTTGAGCAAATTACTAAACTTTTCTGAGCATTAGTTTCAAACTATAAAATGATGATAAAGAATACATACTTACTAGAGTCATGAGGATTAAGTTATGACACAAACCTAACTCAAAGCCTGACATGCCAATCACGGCTGCCAGGTGGGTTTAGAATTATAGTGACCCTCCATTTGGCTTCTGAGACTATAAAGTGTAATGAGAGGAGAGTGCCCATCTTTCTTCTGAGGAGCTACTGTGGATTCAGATTTCCAGAGAAACAGTACCTTGGATTAGCAGTGCAGTGCAACTTGCTACAGACTACCCCAGAGCTCACTAATAAATGTCAATGTCAGTCATAACTCTCAAGGTAGATTTGTATGCTTCTGAGGATAGGAATCATCTATAATGTTAATGCCATTAAAGATTATTAAATGCTTTTTAATTTATTGATCTTTAATTTAGCCAGTCTTCTTTGACCTTCAAAAAAAGTCGAAGTCATTACCAAGAAGTCAGAAACAATTTATAGCTCACCTTCCTGTGGCTTTTCAGAGCTTGTAAATAGCATAGGAGGAGATTGGCCATTTTTTCTTCATGAAGCTGCTGGTGGGTGCAAACCAGCAGTTAGATGCCACTTTTGGGTTAGTAGTACAACTCTCAATGGATTCTGCCATTGGTGTTCTTTGACTCTAATGTGGTTACTCGTGGTGCTCAGTAGCTGGACAGTGGCTAAGGGTGACAGAAAAATTGATGCCTTTTGAGTTGTGGTATTGGAGAAGTATCCTGACTGTCCCATAGACTGCTGGAAGAACAGACAGATATGTCAGAGTGTAGTCAGAGTGCTCCTTGGAGACAAGGATGGAGGAGCTTTGTCTCACATGCTTTGGGCATGTTGCTAGGAAAGGCTATTCCTTAGAAAGTGATGTCATGCTTGAAAAGATGGAGAGTCAGTAAAAGGAAGGAAGATTCTCAGCTAGATGAATTGACACAGTGACTGCAGCAATAGGGTCAGATGTGTCAGAGGTGATGAAAATGGCACAGGCTAGGACAAGGTCCATATCTGTTGTTCATAGGGTCACTATGAGTCATACTTGATGTTACTTAACAACAAAAACAACTTTAAATGATGCAAAGTTTCATAGATCCAGATGAGAGAAGAATAATTTAGGAAAGTTGCAGTAAAGTGTATATCTAAATGGGAATCCCTGCTGAAGAACAGGCTTTTGTTGTTGTTGTTGTTGTTGGGTACTGTCAAATGAGATCCGACTGGCACAGGACGAGATTGCCCCTCCTTCTCCAGCAGAATATCTAATGGATTCGAACTGCATGTCAGTGCAGCTTCTTGCCACTAGGCTACCAGAGCTCCCTAGAACAGGTTTTTTAATTATTATTTGAAATGATTTCTTAGACTGACTTTCAAAAAAAAGTACCTTTATCATCTTAGTAGACTTTAACCTTGGTATACTTAGTTGATTTGTCATATTTATGAAATGAATTTGTATTCTTGAGTTAACTAGTTAATTATTTAAGAAGATTTAAAACATGACTTTTGACTCTCCAGGACTAACAATGTGGATAGAGAAATAGGACTTTAGTATATATGCATATACACCAATCATTATTTCATGTTGACTAGCTGCTCCACAGAAGATAGTCACTTTCCTTCTATAAAAATTTACAACCTCCAAAACTCAATGGGGTAGAAATCAATTTAATGACAGTGTGTTTGCACACATATATGCACACACATGCATACATAGCATAGAGTCTTTATATGCTCAGTGCCAAATAAATGGAATAAATTAAACGTCCCAGGTATCTAAAGGTGGCTTGAATGGTTGGAAGAATCTACAAGATGAGGTGGGTCATCAGGTACAGTTTGATATGAGGTTCTTAACTTCCTTTTCTGAGCTTATCTAATTAAGAGCCTTCTATTTGAGGGTACAAATAAAGAATGTGAAAGGCAAATTGGGAACAGTGAGGAGACTCCTAGTTGTGGAGTCATGCAGGAGATAACCTAGAGATAAAGACAGATTATAAATGTCAGAGGTTGTGTCCTTTATCTCTTGTTGTTGTTATGGGACTCATAGCCTGATAGCAACCCTATGTACAACAGCCCTAAACTCCACTCTGTCCTGTGCCAATCGCACTGTCTCTGACATTCCCATCCCTATTATCCCAGTCACTGAATCAATCCACCTCATAGAGGGCCTTCCCCTCCTGCACTGTCCCTCCACCCTCCTAAGCATGATGTCCTTCTCCAAGGACTGGTCTCTCCTCACAACATGTCCAAAGTATGTAAGACAGAGCCTCAGAATCCTTATCTCCAAGGAGCCACCCAGTTTAACCCTTTCCAGGACAAATCTGTTTGTTTTCCTAGCAGTCCATGGTATTCTCAA
>NW_006399799.1:10666078-10666728 GCF_000299155.1 Elephantulus edwardii
GGACTTCTGGCAGTTCTCTGTTGATGTGCTGTTCCAGTCGTTTTTGGATAATCTTCAGTAAAATCTTGCTTGCATGTGAAATCAGTGAGATTGTCGAAGACCTTTATCTCTTAGAACTAGTAAATAAATTTTAGTGTTGTAGAGAACTTTAAATGTGAAAACTCGAGTTAGATTTGATCCACCTATTCACTCTGACTAAAAAAAAAAATTGAATAGAATATGATGTGGGCAAAATGGTGATTTAGGAAGATATGTTAAAAAGATGTCATGCTTAGAAAAGTAGAGGGCCAGTGAAACACCCTCAGTGAGATGAATTGACACAGTAACTGCAGCAGTGGGCTTATGGCAGACAATGGCACAGGACTGGGCAAGTTTTGTCGTAATGAGGGTGCTTGAGTTGGAGCTGACTCAGCATCACCTGACAACACTAACATCAACTGTTAGCTCCCAAATCCATATTCTCAATTTTGAATCATCTTCTCAGCACTAGACATAAATTTCCAATTATCTGAAAGAAGGTCCTGGTGACACTTAATTATTTTTCTTTTCTTTTTTTTATTATTAAATTTTATTAGTTTCAATGAACATTCACAGGGATTCTGGGCTTTCACTCCTTCATTGCTGCACCATTCTCTTCACCCTCCTCCCCA
>NW_006399799.1:10668798-10669622 GCF_000299155.1 Elephantulus edwardii
ATAGTTCCTGTTCTTAAAGGGAATGCCTTTAACCTCTCTCCATTAAGAACAATGTTGGCTCTTGGGTTTTCATAAATACTTTTTACTATGTTGAAACCAAGTTACTCTCTGGAGGCAAGCATCTTAAAGCTCCATGTCACATACTTTGAACATGCTACCAGGAGGGACTGGTCCTTGGAGAGGGACATCATGCTTGGAAGGGTAAAGGGATAGCACAGAAGAGGAAGAGCCTAGATGAAATGGACTGACACAGGAACTGTGGTAATGAGGGTAGGTGTGTCAGAGACAGGTGTGTTGAAGACAGCGAGAGTGGCTCCGAATAGGGCAGGATAGAGCTCAGAGCTGCATAGGGTTGCTATAAGTTACAAGCCACTCGATGGCACACATAACAACTATTATTGGTAGCATAAAGAATCATGAAAGATTTTTAGATGGATAGTAGCAAAACCAGTCTTAACGATTTAGAAAGATTTCTGGCATACTGAACAGGAAAACCTACTCGATGCAGGGAGAAAACACCAATTTTAAACAAACTGAATTTAAAGTGAGCATGAAACGTTTAGGAGGCAATTGAATATAAGAGAGTGTTATTCCAGATAAATGTCTGAGTTAAAGATAGCAATTTAGGCGAGCTCTGGTGGCCTAGTGACAAGAAGCTGCCCTGCAATCCCAGAGGTGTGCGGTTCAAATCCACCTGATGCTTTGCTGGAGGAGGAGGAACCATCTCCTCCTGTACCAGTCAAATCTGATTTGACGGTACATACACACACACACACAAATAATAAAAATAAAATAAATTAAAAAAAGAAAATTTTTTTTTAAAA
>NW_006399799.1:10669743-10683291 GCF_000299155.1 Elephantulus edwardii
AAGCTCAGTGTCAGGGATCTCTCCAAAATGCTGAAGAGCAGTGTTGCCAGTTTGAAGACTAAGGTGTACCTGATTCCAGCCATGGTCTTTTCAGTTACTTGCTATAGTAAATAAGGATGACAGAAGAAGAATGGAATTGTAGTGTTGGAGAATAATAATGAATAACCCATGGACTGCCAAAAAAACCCCCATATGTTTTGGAAAAGGTGCAGGCAGAGTGCTCCCTGGAGGCAAAGGTGGTGAAGCTTTGTCTAACATACTTTGGACAGGTTGCTAGGAGAGGCTTTTCCTTGGAATACACTATGATTGGAAAGGTGGAGAGTTAGTGAAAGAGAAGACCTTCAACCAGATGGATTGACACCATGACTGCACCAGTCGGCTCAAATGTATCAGAGATGAGGATGGCACAGGATAGGACAAGATTCAGATCTGTTTTACATAGGGTCACTATGAGTCATGCTTGACTCGATGGCATATAACAACAGCAACAACATAACTTCAATGTAAATGAATATATGTTAATGTATGAAATAGAATTTTATACTAATTAATAAATTCTAATTTAGCTATATCTCTATATACACAAAGATGAGTATGGTTACATTTGAAACCATGGAAGTAGATTAGAGCATCTGGGAGAATACAGAAGCTGTTCTTAACTTTTTGGGAACAACTAAGGATTTTTCTTTCATAATGTCCACAATATCAAAATGTTTCCTAGCATGCACTGAGACAATAGTGGATAATATTTAGGAGTAAGAGAGACTGAGAAAGGTAATTGGTAACTAGACTGTTACTAGATTGAGGGAGTGAAGATATGGTGACATGACTTTTGGACTTGAATTGAAGTGAAGAGCATTGCACTTTGAGTCCCTCACACCAGGTAGTGTCATCATAAGTGTTTTGATAATGTCAGATGGAAAAGTACATATGGAAAGAATGTGAACCAAATTGTCAGAGAAAATTAAGATTTACCATATAGAAAGGTAGAAACAGGAGGGACTAGTCAACAACACTGCAGCTTATCTGAACCCCATTACGGTATATGAGGATAGCATGGGCTTTACATAAATAAGGGGGAATGAAGCTAAAGGATCAGCAACCTGGAAGTGACTTTGGAGAATTAGCAGGAATGGAGAAGGTAAGGTTAGGGCCTGTGTAGAGCAGTCATTGTTGAGTTATTGAGTCATGTTTTTGTTACAGTGAAGAGGTGAAAAAAAATTTTAGAATGAAGGAGAGTTTGCTTACAAAGGAATAGGCCTTTACAAGACTTAGGAGAAGGAAGAGGAGAAGTAAGTTATGTTCAGTGGATGTTAACACATTGCCGCACACTTTTAAATTGATAACCATGCCATCATTTGCAGCAATGTGTTAACTAGATAATTTTGGGAGTTTTTGACTCCTTAGTAGCTTGTGAAAAAAAAATGAGAATGAGAGAAGTGATGGGGAATGAAGGGAATAGCATCGATCATGCACATTCATGCTTGAAAAGTGTGATTTTAACCACTGCAATATTGGAACGTGGCATCAGGATTAAAGGGAGACTCATCAATAATTTGCATTATGCAGATGACACAGCTTTACTTGCTGAATGTGAGGCGGACTTGAAGTACTTATTGTGCAGGATCAGGGAATGCACAATCTTAAATACGGATTGCATCTCAATGTCTAAAAAACAAAGATTCTTACCACTGGGCTGATAGACAATATCATGATGGATGGAGAAGAGATTGAAACTGTCAACAACTTCATCTTACTTTGAGCTACAATTAACACCTTTGGTACTAACAGAAAATAAGAAGACACATTACACTGGGAAAGTCTGTAGTTAGGGACCTCTTGAAATTATTGAGGAGTAATGATGTCAGTTTGAGGACTAGGGTGTGTCTGATTCAGACCATGATTTTTCTGATTATTTGCAATGCATCTGAGAGCTAGACAATGAATAGGGATGACAGAAGAAGAATTAATGCCTTTGAATTATGGTGTTAGGGAAGAGCACTGAACATCCCCTGGATGGCCAAAAGAACAAATATGTCTTGAAGAGGGTTCAGCCAGAGTACTCTTTGGAGCCAAGGATGATAAGAAGGCATGTTGCTAATAAGGGCTTTTCCTTGGAGAGGGCCATGATGCTGGGAAGGGTAGATGGTCAGCAAAGGACTGACCTGGTTGACCTGGTGACTGCTGCAGTGGGCTCTTGTGTGCCAGGAAGTTTGAGGATGGCGCAGGATAGAAAAGGGTTCTGATCTTTTTTCCCATAGGGTCACTATGAGTCATACTCCACAACAACAATGCCTTTTTTATCTTTAGAGTGGTGATGCCAAAGGACTGTTCTACCTGTTCTTTTGGGGGTATTTATAAGTGTGGCTTTTTGAGTTAGTGTGTGTGCACACATGTGTATGTGTTCACTCTGCTTTCCTAGAGAATCATGATGCTAAAGACTTAGTTATGATTTCATTTCTGAGGTATGTGACTATTTAATCATTGAAATGACAATATAATCAACATTATGGGGGGAGTTTCAGATATATAAATCTCCCATAATGATAAGAAACATACTATCACTGTGTATGGGGAAAGACAACCCTTTTAAGGGATCCTGGAGAAACTGGCACCAGGGGCAAGTACAAGGGTCAGGGAACTTATTGCCTGGACAGCAAAAAAAAAAGCAATTCCTTCTCTTTGTTTCCTTACAGATGAACGGGACCGAGTTCAGAAGAAAACATTCACCAAGTGGGTCAACAAGCACTTGATGAAGGTGAGACTTCTTTATATGTGCTGCTCTGGCAGTTCTTGCTGCTTGTAATTTGATTCAGGTTCAGAGTTCATTCCATGTCTTAAGTCTATGGAAGATACACAAGGCCCTTTCCCCCCTTTCTTTCTTTCTTTTTTTTTTTTTTTTTAAATAACATGGATATACAGCATGGAAACTTCCTGGTCAGTTTCCTCATATGAGCAGTAATGTCTTCCATTACCACAGGAAGTTTAGGCTGATGATAACAGAGGATGATTCCTGGGATTCCCTCTTATCTTTACAAATTATTTTATAAGGCTTTTTCTTTTTCAGTCTGATCTGTGAAGATCAGGGGCAGAGGGTATTTTGTTCTCTCCTTTAAGTTAAAAGTTAATGTTAAAAGTAAACGTCAATGGATTTTCACACATGTATCCTCCAGTTCCTTACTGGTGAACAGCTTGGCTACTCATAGAAAAGGTCAGCAGTTCTGAGCAAAAGATATGGCAGCCTGTTTTCTAAAAGATTTAAAGAGCTTTGGATACCCGTAAAGCAATTCAACCCTGTCCGACAGAATCACTGTGAGTTGAAATCTACTCCACGTCAGCTGCTTTGTATTTACCTTGCAGGTAGTTTTCGTGCCTTAGAGCTGCTATAACAGGAATTCTACAAGTGGGTGACTTTAATGAACAGGGGATTTTTGTTTGCTTGTTTGTCCGTTGCTTCATATTTTTGAGGACAGAGTCTGATTCATGTAGAGTACTAGCTCTAGGGGAAGACTCTATGAGTTCTGAGAGGAAAGCCTTGTTGCTGGTTCTCTAACCAGCCATCCTTGGGGTTCTGGGCTTATAGACCAGAACTTAGAACTGATTTGTTCCAGATCGGCCCTCTGCTAAGAATTTTCCTTTCTGTCCAAAAGTTTGTTGCTTTTGTTATGGGCCATCTAATTGGTTCAGACAAATAGTGAGTGACGCTGCGTCACAACTATGCTGGGTCCTGGGCTGTCTTTTTAGTTGTTGTGTGAAGTGTTGTTGCAGCCACTGTGCCAATCCTTGTCTCCTTTACTAAGTACTCTAGGTATGTTGTTGTCGTGTACCATTGATTCAGAACTGACCCATAGCTAACCCTTCAATGGATTTTCAGAAGCAGTTGATCTCATGGGAGGAGACTGCCCATTTTTCTCCCGTGGAGCAGCTGGTGGATTAGAACTGTGTGCCTTTGAGATTTCAACACAGCTTTTCGCCACTATACTGAATTATAATCTATATTTTAGCAAGATTCTCAATTGATTCTTACAGATCCATATTAGCTCAATATTAACCTCTTAATTGTAATATCCAAAGGCTTAGAACTGATTTGTTCCAGATCAGCCCTCTGCCAGGAATTTTCCTTTCTGTCCAAAAGTTTGTTACTTTTGTTATGGGCCATCTAATTGGTTCAGATACATAGTGAGTGACCCTGTGTCACAACTTGCATGTCTTAAGGATTGCAGCACAGCTTCTTGCCACTAGGCTACCAGAGCCTTTATATAGATTTACTTATGTGTCTTAATCCTAATTAATATACCTGAACTTCTCCCATTGCTTATGTGTGAGCTGTCATGAGTATCTTTGAAATGGTGATATGAACCCCTGAAACTGTGGTCCTAAAGGTACAAACACAGAGAACCTATTGCTTGACTTTTTTTTTGTTCCATATGTCAGTCATCCATCTATGTTGTTGAATAGTCCCAACAAATTATGGGCAGAAAGTGACTTTGTAAGTCAGACATGGCCCCTTATGCCACACTCCTTTCATGCAGACTGTGGGTGAGTCCAATTTCTAGACTACTTGATGTGGATAAAGACGCAATGATAGGACATTTCTCCTGTGTTCTTTCCTAAACCAGAGATTTCCGTTTCTACTAGTTTACTGGATGTTACCCTGGCACATCCGATGATGAACACATCCCACATTGCTAAATATTTTCATTCATACACCCATCTGTCATTAACGTCATATTGGATTCAGTACTTTCTAAATCTCTCCTTTGTTATATGTTCTCTCACTTTCCTCTAGGAAAGTTTTTTTGTGTCTTTCTTTTCCTTTTCATCCATAGTACTTCACTGTAATCCAGAGCTTCAGCTTTCTTTACCTAGACCACTGTATTTTCCTAATAAGACTTTCTATAATAACAATGTTATTGACAGTAGTGGTTTATTGAGTGGTTACTGCAAGTCAGACGCACCATGAGTGCTTTGCAGGGGTACTTTCATTTTAACCATTATGTTATAAGTATTATTATTAATTAGTGTTAATAGAATATTGTTGTTTTTGTTACATACCATTAAGTAAAAATCTGTTTGTAGATGATCCTCCAGTGGGTTCTCAGAGGCAGTAAATTGCACACAATGAGATTGCCTGTCTTTCTCCCACGGAGTAGCTAGTGGATTTGAGCTACCAGCTCGTGGGTTGGCAGCCCAGCTCCCTATTAGAACTCTTACCAGAGCTCCCTAATAGAACTGACATCATTTTATTAATAAAGAAGAAGAGAAATAAAGGTATTTGTTCATGGTCAGACTACTAGAAAGAGCTAGAATTGAAATTTTATAATCCAGGCAACCGAAAGTCTAGAGCATTCTGTACTTTTAATCTATGTAGTTTGTTCCTGGATTTTGCTTCCTTTCCTAAATTAACAGTGTTAAAATCCTTTCTTGCCAAACTCTGTGCCACGCTGTTTTATGACTATCTTTTCTCATACTGGTTCCCTTTACTTTGAATATTTTTCCCAACTCTTTTTGCCAGGATTGTGGTATCTCACTATAAACCTTTTCCTGAGTCCCCTTGTAGAACTGGGGACTTTTTTTCACTCTTTTTCTTTTTGCTCTCACTAAACTCCTTATGTACATTTCTTTAGTATCTGTAACATTTATACTCATTCTGTAACTGTTTGCTAGATTGTAACTTAAAAGTAGGTGCTGTTTCTTATTTCTTCCAGTGTTAGAACAAAGAAGGAAAGGAGAGGGAGAGAAAAACTTTCAATTCCCGTTGTAAATTCTCTCATTGGTAACCTGTTGCTTCTTATTGGATCATACTAAACCATCATAATATAGAATCTTCTACAACTTACTAACCTACATGTCCATTTCTATGCGCTCCCACTTAATGCATTCTGTCCTGTTGCCACATAAGACCGCTCACTGCTCCCTGAACAATGTGTACTTTCACATCCCTTTGCTTAGTCATTTCTTTGTCCCTAGAATGTATGTTCTGCTCTCCTCTGACTAGGCATCACTCACTTATTCTACAAGGTCTAGCTCCAATATCATCTTCCTTGGAGCTCTGGCTCCCGTTCTTTAGACTAATTCCCACTCCCTCTCTGTTCCATACCATACTGTTTTGAAGAGAGGCCTTGTGTGTTCATGTCTTCTCTGGTACTAAATTATGTTACTTTCTCTGAGATGTATCACTAGAGATACAGGAAATCATGCCCAGTACGTATTTTATGCTAAGTAAGTAGTATTTTGATAGTGCTTTATACATCACAGAATGATTATTTGACTTGATTCTTATGTAAACATGGTAGAAATTAATGGTACTTTATTTTCTTAAATTTGTTTATTAGTAACAAGAGTGAGAACTAGAGGGATGAAGTGACTTGGCCAAAATCAAACAGCTAGTGTAAAATGGAACTAAGGCCCAATCATGAATCTTGCCACAATCTCCCTTCCCCATCCCTCCCTCCCTCCCTTCCCGCTAGTAAACATGCCTCAATATTATTCTGTTTTCCTATTTGTCTCAAACAACTGGAAGAGCTAAATTTATTTTAACTCAAGCTTTTGCCCTAAACTTTGCTTTTGAATAGGAAGCTTGGTTCCCTGCTTCACATTTATAACTAGTGCTGCCTGTTGGATCCCTGCCGTGGTGCTGTGTGATGACGGGAGGCCCAGGGAGGGAGAGAATAGAGGAACACACCACCACATTGTTAGAAATTGGAGACTTGCCAAAGCTTTACTTCAATCCATGGCTATTTTTCATCTCTTCTCAAGCTCCTAGCCCTGTCATTTTGTCATCATGGGACATTTCAGGAGATTCATTGCTAAACAGAAGCATCACTCTGGAATTCTGTGAACTTTGCACTGGAATTTAGGAATCAATATATGTAGCATCCTTTGTTCTCCACACAGTTGGATTAATGTTGCCACTAGCAGGTAGATTGAAATAAGATTAAAAAAAAAAAATTACCAAGCTTCTCAAGTTCTAGATTTATCTGAGAAATAAACCTTACTTATGAAATATTTTTCTTTTTCTGGAGATAATTCTGTATTCTAGAATAACGTAATTAATGAGTCTTTATTAGGGAAGAACACTGTTGATCCAATTTTAAAAGAGATTGATTGAGAACATAAACACCAAAAAATAGACAAACAGCCTAATTAAGAGTACAAACTGATGACAAACCCAAGAGTTCTGCTTGTATGCAGGAAGCATCACAAAGAAAAGTTAACATTTTTTAGTCATGTCATATGTAAATTATCTGTGCTGCGTTCCTAGTCACTGATTACAAATAAAGTACATTTCCTAAAAAGAGAACTTCATAATGGGTGAGATGGAGCTACCAGGGCATCAGTTCTACAGAGGAGGAGAAATGTTATCCCAGCCAGTTTCTATTGACCAGAGGCTAGCAGGCAGAAAGGAAAGGCCGATATTAATCATGCCGATGGAATAATTCCTTGCATTTTTATTCAGGTACGCAGTCTGGAAGCCACTGAGCTTCTTGTAGTTTTAGTTAAGAATATCAGATGTACCAGCACAAAATGTCAAACTCTGCATTTTTACTAATACTCTCAAACTCTTCTTTGTTTGAGGTTCTCTATTTGAACACTGGATAGCTCTAATGTTTCCAAGCTCTGTCTCCTGTGTAAGCCTCTGCTATAACTGAACGAGACAATTCACTGCTCCCTAAACACTGTGTGGACTTTCACACCTCTTTGCTTATTCATTTCTGTGGGAAATGTCAGAGGTGTTTAAGAGATTGACAAAATAATGCTGGTTGACTGCTGAGGAGAAGAGTGTTGCCTTTGTTGCCTAAGTGTGACCATATGGTGACTATAGTTTGTGACTGTATCTCCCTGGACCTGGTTTTTCAGAGCTTGATTTTACTGTATCTCGGTCCCCACTAAAAAGCTTAAGTGTACATTCAGACTTGGGCTTTTCTCTGGATTCTCTCTTCCTTCTGCCTTAAGGGCCCACATATTAATTAAAGCTCCCTTAGCATTATGCCAAGTGAACTAACTCAGTCCCACAAGGATAAATATTATATAAAACTATTATTGTAGAGTGCGTATAGATCCAGGAGAGGTAGGAGAGGTTGGAAGCAGAGGGATGAGGATGTGCAGGGGGAGGGGGGCATTAATCTTGTGCTTGTAAATTTTTTTGCGTGGGGGGTGGAGGGAAATGGAAAGAATTTGTTCTTAAAAACCATGTATTAGAATTTTGTAAATATACTAGTAGAAAATGGAATAAATAAACCAAGCAAGCAAGCTCTCTTTTGTGGATTTTAGAACCATCGTCATCAGAGAATCTTTGTTAGGCATGTTGACTGGTACTACTGTTAGATTCCTTCAAAGCTTAGAAAGTTCACAAAACACAAAGATGATAGAAATCTTATCTGCAAAAAGCCTTATACTTCACTCTCTTACTCAGCTTCTTTTGGCAGGAATTCTAGCCTCTGTGCTTACTCAATGAGCACAGGTCTTCCTGGAGTAAAAAAAAAACCTAGAATTACTATATTTTTGGCTTTTTCTTGAAGATAAACTTGGCCAATGAATCAATATGAAATGTCACCTCTTATAGCTTATTGTTATGTGTCTTGTGTTGACTATGACTCAAAGTGACTCCATGAACGACAGATCTGAACCCTGCCCTATTCTGTGCCACTCACATCCTCTCTGCCACATTTGAAATCAAGCCACTTTGTCCATCTCGTTGAGAGTCTTACCCTCCTTCATTGACCCTCTACTTTTTTGATTATCATGTGCTTTTCGAAGGACTGACATCTCCAAGCAACATGTCCAAAATATGTGAGACAAGATTTCCTCATCCCTCCCTCTAAGGAGCACCCTGGCTGTACTTTCTTCAAGAAACATTGATTCTCTTGACAGTACTCTGCTGAAGGAGAGTACTAAATGTACTCTTTTTCACATCATGTGTATTTAGTTCTCTAGCGTCACAACTCTAAGGCAAGTCTTCTATCATCTTTATTCACTGCCCTGCTCTGAGATGTATATGATATTCACTGTCCTGCTCTGAGATGCATGCATTGAATAGACCATAGCTTAAATCAAGTTCACTTTAGTCTTTAAACTGACATCCTTGCTCCTCAGCACTTTGGGAGAGGTCCCTGTCTGCAGATGTTTCCAGTGCAACACATCTCTTCATTTCCTTACTGCTAGTTCCAAGATTGTTGATTGTGGGCTCAAGTCAAATGAAATCATGGACAATTCCTATCTTTTCTCCATATATCACAGTGTTGTCTACTGGCCCAGTGGTGAAGACTTCTGTTTTCTTTATGTTGAGATGTAATCCATATTGAAAGATGCAGTTTTTGATCTGCAGCAAGCCGTCAAGTCCTCCTCACTTTGAGCAAGGTTGTGCCGTCTGCATTAATAGGTTGTTGATGAGTCTTCCATCAGAAGTTACCAGGTTTATCTTTGCATCCCTGTAGATGAAACTAAATTATCTATTTTCACTTTTGCCCTATATATTGTTTTTCAATATAATTTAAAGGAAGGAAATTGAACTGCATATGTTTCCTTTTAGCAGACTCTGAGAAAAGTTTTTCTGGGTCATATGTTCTGTAGAGCTCACAGAATACTTTATAACAATCATTGGCTCTTTTTGGAAGAGTTCTCTTATTACTTAATAATATTGATAATATATCACTTTGATCCTTCAGGCATCATAGAAAAATCAGTGACAGGAGAGAACATGAATCTAAGGGTCAGGAGACAGTGTTCTAGACCCATTTGTCAGAGAAATTATCAGAGACATTTGATAGAGTTGTTGCTTTTGTTATGTGACATTGAGTCAAAACCCACTCCTAGCTGACTTGAAGAGAAGAGATTACCCATCTTTCTTCAGCAGAGAAGCTGGTGGATTCATCTGCCTGCCTTTGGGTTGGCAGCAAAACTCCTTACTACTAAGCCCCCAACACTCTCTGTTCCAAGATTCTGATGTCTTTATTCCCAGATTCACTTTCCAAACACTTAAAAATAGTTTCATTCTTCTGCTTAGAGAGACAGACAGACAGACAGAGGAAACATTAACAAAATTGGGGGAGCTCTTTTTAAATTGGCTTTAAGTCACCCTAGGTATTGAGATTACAGAGAATTGAAGGTATTGAGATTACAGAGAATTGACTTGCGTTAAGATGGCTTTGGTCTTTCAAAATTTAGTAAGTAACTGATTATTATTTAACTGTTTTATGGAGAATTTTCATACCACAAAGTGCCTTCTTGGCAAAGTGATGAAAATACTTTACTGCTAATTGAAAAGTTAACAGTTCAAACCCAACAGCTGCTGCATGGGGAAAAATGAGGCAGTCAACATCCATAAAAAGGTCTAACCTTGAAAACTGCATTGAAATCTACTTGATGACAATGTAGATTCGTGCATGTATGTGTCGAGAACTTAAAATTCATTCAATCATTCTTTTAAAATGTGCATTTCAGCACCTTTTCATTGTGCAACTATCACAGTTAATTTTAGAACATTATCTTTGTTTCCAAAAAAACCTTGTGCACCCCGTACCATCTCCCCTAGCTCTTCAACGTCCTCATCCTCAACCCGAGGCTACTACTAAACTTGTGTTTTTATAGATTTGCCTGTTCTGAATGTATCTAGTATACATGGAATCATATAATACATGACCTTTTGTAACTTAGCATAATGTTTTCAAAGTTTATCCATGTTGTGGTGTGTGTCAGTGTTCAATTTCTTTTGATTGCTGAATAATAATTTGTTATGTGGATATGCCATGTTTTGTTTATCCGTTCATCAGTCAGTGAGAATTTGGACTGTTATGAATAATGCTGCTGTGAACATTCATCAGAGTGTAGTGTGGACATGTTTTTAATTCTCGGTCCATATTTACCCATGGGGTAGAATTGCTGGGTCATGTGCTAAGCTCTGGGTTTCACCTTTTAAGGAGCTGTCAGACAGATTTTCACGGCAACTGCACACTGAACGTTCTCACCAGCAGCATTTGAGGGTTCTGATTTCATCCTGGCCAATACCTTTTAATGTTTTTGTTGGACATTGTGTATTTTCTTTGTAGACATTCACTGATTTAGACTGATTTTTCACATGGCGTACAAACCTAAGGCCTTGTTAAAAACATTCTTATTTGTATACAGAATAGTATGATTATTTGTTAGGAAGAAACATCCTATTGATGATTTCTGGACACTTGTGGCTTTGCTTGATTTCTTCTAAAATTTCCTATGGATGCTTAGTCCGTTGGACTCTTTCTTTCAAGACTTTTAACCAGATCATTCCAGTTCAACCCTTTGCTGAAAATTTGCCTTTTACTGATTTATTGAGGCAGAATCCACACTATAACAAGATCTTTCGGTGACTCATAAAGATCCCCAGGTGATTCTTATGAATATAGAAAATGTAGGTTGTTAAAATGGAACCTGATTCAGTATTATCTAAGATGTAGATGTAAATTTTCAACAGGGAATTGGACCAGAATGAACAGGTTCAAAGACTTTTTTTTTATATTAAAAGCACATTGATTTAATTCCATACTTGGCAAAGACAGTTCTTGTATTGACTTTTAATATTACACCTTTTTTTATGTAGTATTGTTTACTTTTCCCCCCAAGGTTTTTCTTTTTTAATTATGATTTTTTAAAATAATTTTAATGAGCATTTACAGAGATTTTGGATTTCCATTCATTCATTGCTGCACTTCTCTCCCCACCCAACCCTCCCCTCCCCCCCAGTTCACTCCTCTCGTTCAAAGACTTTTGATAATAAATCTATAGAAGCAGTAGAGAGAAAAGCCAGGAGAAATGTACAGGATGTCCTTTACTGCATTGTTTGCAGTAACAAAAGACTGGAAATACATATCCAGAAGCAGAGGATGGGATAATTAATGAGGTGACCATACAATGTATAAAGAAACAGAAAACCACATGTGCTGCCATGGAGTTGATTCTGACTAATAGTAACTCCATAGACAGAGCAGAATTGCCTCAGAGGGTTTCAGACACTGTAAATCTTTTGGGAAGCAGGCTGCCACATGGTTCCCCCATGGAGCAGCTGGTGAGTTTAACTAACCTTAAGATTAGCCAAGCATTTTAACTACTGCACCACTTGGGCTCCTTCTACATTGATACCCCTCTCTTCCTCTCTCATACTCTCATTGCTGTTGAGTTGGAACTGACTCATAGCTAATCCTCCTGTGGGGTCCAAGGCTGTAAATTTCTTGGAAGGAAATTGCCCATCTTTGTCCTGCAGAGCTGCTGGTGGATCGTACTGCAAGAAAAGCACAGCCTTTGGGTTACCAGTTCAACTCTCTACAGACTGCATCACCAAAGAAGATTAATACACTTAGGTGTGACACTTAGCTGAAATGTTCAGAAGGAGTTCTCAGAGCCATATTGTGAAGCTTTACATTTGACTGTCCCTTTTTTTCTTTACAGGGACTCGTGGTAGTGTAATGGTTTCTGTATTGGGCTGCTAACCAAAACGTCAATGGTTAAAATCCAACAGTGGCTCCATGGGAGAGAGATAGACAATTAGAATCAACTCTAGCAGCTGATTTTTGCTGTTGTTTTTTGTTGTTGTTACTCTTTTCAGTATCCTCTATGTTAGGGGCTCTGGTCGGATAGCCTGTAGCATGCTGTGCTGCTAACCAAAAGGCTTCATGTTTCCAGCAGTTAGAATCCACTAGTGGCTTCATGGGAGAAATACAATCTTTTTTTTTTTTTTTTTTATTTTATTAAGATTTACAGCCACAGAAACATAGAGGGTTACTGTGAATTGGAATCCACTTTATGACAGTGATTTTTTTTAATTGTTTTTTCAGCTAAGGCAGCGGAAGAGGTGAATTATTGTGCACATTACATCCAATCACAACCCAGCAGAGTTACTCCAGAATATCATAGCACTAAGGCAACAGATCAAAAAGGGCCTGGTCTCAAAGAGGAAGGTGGGCCTCTCAGAGGTGTTCGTGGCAATCAAATGATAGAAGTTCTAGATCCCTTGAGACAGAAGTTTTAGACAGGAGCATGCAGTCAAATTTGTATCAGCATCCCAGCCTATGGCATTCTCTCCGCTTGCCGCTGTGGTGATTGGGGTGCACATGCTAATATTTACTTGCACCTCTGAGTCATCTTTCCTATTTTATGCTTCACGTCGCACATTCACTTTTCCCTCCACTTGGCCATCATGATTCTGAGGTCTTGAACAAGATGGGATGAGAGTTGAGGAAGAGCAATGACAGTGAATTTGAGTTTGTCATAATTATTGTTGTTATTGTGTGCCACTGAGTCAACTCATTGCAGATCCTTGAGCAGTTTTTCAGGTGCAGTAAATTACATGAAAGGAGTTTACCCATCTTTCTCCTGCGAAGCAGCTTGTGGATTTGAACTGCATGGCTTTGAAGTTGCAGCACAGCTTCTTACCACTAGGCCACCAGAGCTCCCTTATTGTATTTCACATTCTATTAATGACAGATTCTCACCACTGGACCAATTGGCAGCATCAGGATGGATGGTGAAGAGATTGAGATTGTTCACAGCTTTAGTTTGCTTGGCTCCACAGTC
>NW_006399799.1:10683546-10835968 GCF_000299155.1 Elephantulus edwardii
TGAGGGTACCATGGACTGCTAAGAAAACAAACAGATTCATCTTGGAGAGGGTTAAACCGGGCTGCTCCTTGGAGGCAAGGATTCTGAGACTTCGTCTGGTCATGTTGTAAGGAGAGACCGGTCCTTGAAGAAGGACATCATGCTTGGGAGGGTGGAGGGCAGGCACAGGAGGGGAAGGCCCTCTAGGAGACGGATTGATTCGGTGACTGGGGTAATCAGGATGAGTGTGTCGGAGACAATGAGATTGGCACAGGACAGAAAAGAGTTTAGGGCTGTTGTACATAGGGTCGCTATGAGTCAGAAGTGACTCAACAGCACATAACAACAACAATTAATGATAGCCATCTTTCTTGGTCTTCAAGCCGTACTATATCTATCTATCTATCATCTATCATCTTATTATTCATTCAGTGCTATTGGTTCTTGATCATACACTACTTAAGAAGTGCCTCAGTGTTGACTAATTCTATTTTATGTAGTGACTCTGTATATTCCTTCCATCTTCTTTTGATGTTCCCTGCATCTTTCAAGATTTCAGTGTAGTAGCTCGAGGCTTGAATTTATTCTTCAGTTCTTTCAGCTTGAAATGCTCAATGTGTGCTTCCCTTTTCACTTCCTAATTCTAATTCCTTGCACATTTCATTATAATACTTGGCTTGTCTTCTCAAGCTGGCCTTAGAAATATTCTGTTAACTCCCTAAATCTCAGCATTTCTTCCACTTGTTTGGCTTGTTTTCATTCTAGCCTAAGTTTCAGAATCTCTTCTGTCATTCAGTTTTGTCTTTTCTTTCTTCATGAATGATGTCCTCGATGTCATTCCACAGCTTGTCTGGTCATTAATACTTAGTGCGTCAAATCTATTCTTAAGATGGTTTCAGTTGTGTCATGGTCGAGGTCATAATTGGTAAGTGTACATTCATGAACAACCTGCATTCTGCAGATGACATGACTTTGCTTGCAATAAGGGAAGAGGACTTGAAGCACTTACTATAGACTTGCATCTCAACATCAGGAAAATGAAATCCTCATCACTGGACCATCAGACAACATCATGACAGATGAAGAAAAGATAGAAGTTTTCAATTTCACCTGGGTCTGCATCCAACACCCTGGTAGTAACAGTCACAAAAATAAAAAGATGCGTTGTATTGAGGAAATTGGTGTCAAAAACCTCTTCAAAGTGCTAAAGAGTAAGGATGTCAGTTTAAAGACTAAGGTGTGCCTGATCCCAGCCTTGGTATTTTAAGTTGCTTTTGTGCACGATCCAAGTGATGATGAATGAGAAAAAAATGAAAAAAAAAATCCATTTCTTTCCATTGTCGTATTAGTGAAGAGTATTGAATGTACCATGAACTGTAAAGAGAACAAATAAATCTGTCATAGTAGGTTTAAGCATGACAGAGATGGTAAGGATAGTGTATGATTGGGCAGATTCATATCTGTTTGTTGTTCCTGGGTCACAGTGAGTGCTATTTTTTTACTTGATGGTATCTAACAACAGCATACCATCCCTTTCTCATTGTTTCTAATTTTTTCATTCCAGTCACCAGTTATCATTAACACACCTTGATTGCATGTTTGGTCTATTTTGGGCTGCAAAATTGGGTAAAAAGTTTCAGTTCTGTCTTCTTTGGCTTTAGCTGTTGGTGGTCTGTTTGAATAATAGTCATATTAATAGATCTTCCTTGTAAGCATATGAGCAATATTGTATTACTCACAACATTGTACTTCAGAATCTTGTTGTTGTTATTATTATGTGCCATTGAGTACTTCAGAATAGAACTTGAAATTGTCTTTTTCAACTGTGACTGCAACACCCCTGTTTTCATTCATTTTCCTCTGTTTTTGTCAATCCCAGCATAGTATATGACGAGATTGTCTGATTCAGAGTGGCCGAAGCCAGTCTCCTAATGCCTAGAATGTCGATGTTCATGCATTCCATTTGGAACTTATAGTTATCCAACATTCATACTTCATAACATTCCATATTACAACTACAAAAGGATATTTGTAGCTGTTTCTCCTTATTTTGCTTGACTTCCAATCTAGGCTCTATCTCTAAAACTGTAACTATCCATGTTCCTCTGTTCATAGAATTTTCAGAGGCCTGCTGTTTCAGAAGTAGATGGCCAGTCATCCAAATTGTTGAGGAGCAATGATGTTAGTTTAAGGACTAAGGTATGCCTGATTCAGATGATGATCTTTTCAATCACTTGCTAAGCTACTGAGAACTGGGCAATGAATAAAGATGACAGAAGACGATGCCTTTGACCTGTTGTGTTGGAGAATAATGCTGAATATCCCGGGGGCTGCCAAAAGAACAAACATATGTCTTGGAGAAAGTGCATCCATAGTGTTCCTTGGAGGCAGAGATGATAAAACTTCATCTTACATACTTTGGGCATGTTGTTAGAAGAGGCTATTGATTGTACATCATGCTTGAAGGTGTAGGGATGATGAAAAAGAGGAAGATCCTGAACCAGATAGATTGACACAGTGACTGCAGCAATGGGCTCAAGTATGTCAGAGATTGTGAAAATGGCACAGGATAGGACAGGGTTCACATCTGTTGTTCTTAGGGTTGCCGTGAGCCATACTCAGATCGACGGCATCAAACAACAACAGCCAACATATCATTCACTTATTATCACACATCTATCACTAATGAAAATATTCTTTAAAAAAATTGCTCTTCCCTTTCTGAGTCCTCACCAATCTTGACCTCCAGCATTTGATATGGCTGCCTATCCTTTTCTTGGTCATGTTTGGAGGGGGTGGGGGTGTTGCTTTTTTCTGCCTCTTTCACTGCTCCTTTTAAAAAGTGTTCTCTGTTGATGGCTTTTGCATTTCTAGCCATCTAATTTTGGCTATTCCCAAGGCTCAGTCCTTAGCATTCTGTTCTGTTTCCTGTCCCTAATACAGAAATCTCAACCTTTCCCATGTCTCTAGCTAGCACCTCTGTGCATATGACTTCCAAACTAAAGTTCTCAGCTAACTCAAATTGAATTCTGATATTTACTGCTGTTTTAGAACGTTTCTATTTCTAGCTTCTTCCCTGTCATTTTAAATGCAATATATTTAAGACTGGATTTATTAAATCCATTCCCCTTACAGCACTCTTGACCTGCTTGTTTCTGTTAATGGTGCACTGTGGTTGATGTGGTAGTATATAGTCCACAAGGAGATGTCCTGCTAATTTATAGGCACTACTCTCTGGTGGTTCAAATCTACCAGTGACGCCTTGAAGGAAAGGTGGATGATCTCCTCACAAGAGGTTTACTGACCCAGAAACATGCTGGAGGGTCAGCTGTGAGACAATTCCAAATTGATACCTATGAGAGAGAGAGAGATGGTTGATCTAGGCCCTGTACTTGAAACCTTAGACCTTTTTGAAGTTAGGGGTCTGGAAATCTTAGTGCCAAGTTATGTGGGCTTAACGAGCACCAGATGTTAAATAGTCAGAAAATTTGCAAGCTAATTTTTAAATTACAATTATTATTAAAATTTAAGTTAAGATAGAATTTGTGAAAGTCAGAGCTTCCACAACGTAGAAACCTGTTCAAAAAGTGAAACTTTTAAAATATTTTCTTCTAATTGAGGATGATAGAAAAGTGGTAAGGGTGTACCTTGTCTAAGGCAGAAAATGTGTGAGAAGCAGTCTTCTCCATTTCTGGCTCTCAGAGGTTCACTGTGTAATAACAAACAATCCAACCACCCCACTGCCATCAAATTGATTCCAGTTCACAGAAACCGTCCTCTTGTGCTTCTCAGGTTGTAAATCTTTATGGAAAGACACTGTCTAATCCGTCTTCTGCAGAGTGAAGAAGATCCTCAACAAGATAGATTGACATAGCGTGGTGCTGGTGGTGGTGGTGCTGCTGGTTGTGGTTGTGGTGGTGGTGATGGTGGTGGTGGTGGTGGTGATGATGGTGGTGTAAGGGTGATGAAAGAGGAAGACCCTCAAAAGGTAAACTGACACAATGACAACACTGGGCTCAGATGAGTCAGAGATGATGAGGATGATAATAAATCACATATCAAAGGATAAAGATTCTATGTTTCCACTTGTGATGAGGATGGCACAGGATAGGACAGAGTTCAAATGTGTTGTTTATGAGTCATACTCAACAGCACCTAACAACAATAACAATGACATATCTAAGATGATTAGGGTGGCACAGGATAGGGCAAGGTTGATAGCTGTTGTTCATAGGGTTGCTGTGATTTGTAGTCAATCTGATAACACCTAACAGCACCAACGTTTGACCTGTATACTGAGCACATTACCTGAGATGCTGGACTATGTAAACAAGACTGTAGCGTAAGATTGGAGGAAGACTTCAACAATTTGTGATAAGCAGATGACACAACTTTGCTTGCTGAAAGTAAAGAGGAGATGATCTAAGACTAGATAGCCTTCGATATTGATTACACCTCAGCATAAAACAAACACAAATCTTTACAACAGCAGCAATAAGGAGCATCCTGTTAAATGGGGGGAAAAAGACAAATTATCAAAGATTTTGTTTTACTTGGACCTATAATCAGCACTCACGGAAGCATTAGTCAAGAAATCAAATTATATGTTGTACTGGGCAAATCTTTTGCCATGTATTTCTCTAAAGTGATAAAAGTGTTACCTTAAAAATTAAGATGCATCTTGCTTATTAAGGATTCTTAATATACATCATCATCATTATTATTATGTTCAGCTGCTTCATATGCATGTAAAATTTGGACAGTAAGTAAATAAAGAATACTGAAAATTTGATGCTTTTAAGATAATGTTAATTAAGGATAGTGAATGTATTATTATGGATTGCCAAAAGAACAAACAAATTAATCCTCAGAAGCAAAGGCGGTGCTCACATACTTGGGTTTGTTATCAGGAGGGACCAGTCTCTGAAAAGAACATTATGCTGTTAAAAGTTGAGAGTCAACAAAGGAAAAGAAGTACTTTAGTGATTTGAATTGACACTGTGACTACAGCATTAGGCCCAGCAGAGATTGTGAAAATGACACAGGATCGGGCAGTGTTTTCATTCAGTTGTGCCAAAGTTGGAATTGAGTCTATGTCACCTACAACATTTAGCAATGTTATGCCAGTAGCTTGAAATGGTTTATAGTGGCAATGTTTATAGCTTAGAAATCAGCAAATGCTTCAAGTACAGAACACACACACACACACACACATATACACACACATTGTCTAGATTAAAGAAAGTGTTAAGAATGCAGATCAAATTTAGGGAACACTAGTGGTAATGTATCTGCTGCTGTCTGAAAGGCTGGCAGTTCAAATTCACCATATGCTCTGAAAAAGAATTATGGGCAGTCTTTCCTCCCATAAAGATTTACAGCCTTGTAGACCCCATAGAGAATAACCTTGTGTTAAAACTGACTCAATATTTAGATATAACCAATACTTTATAAATTACAAAAAACTGAGAAAGTATTATCCTAATGTAATATTCCAGCTGTTAGCTGATTTAGCATGAACAAATTCTTCAGCTAGGTGATCGACCTGTTACCTTATTCTTTAATAAATCCAGACATACCTTTAATATTTATATTTGTGTACCTAGTCTTATGTGGTTTTCACATAATTTTTTCTTTTAATTGTGAAAAGCTATATAACCACAGAGTTTCTAAAAGTGTACAATTTAATGACATTAATTAAACTCAACATGTTCTGTTACCATTGTTGTGTTTGTTGTCGTGTACTGTCAAGTCAGAACTGACTCATAGCTGACCCTCTGGCAGATTTTTCAGAGGCAGTTAATTGAACATGAGATTGCTCATCTTTATCCCATGGAGCAGCTGGTGGATTTGTACCTTCAGGATTGAAACTAGGCTACCTGAGTTCCCATCTGTTAGCATCAGCACTGTCCATTTCCAAAAGATTGTTATCACCTTAAACAAAAACTCAGTACCCCTTTAGGTATCACTTCCTTCAGTCCTTTGTTGTTATAGGCTGGTGAGTCGAGTGCTACTCATAGCAACCCTAAGTACAATTGTTGTGGACTCTGCCCTATCCTGAGCCAGTCTCATTGTTTGTGACACACCTACCCCTATTGCTCTGTGTTACTGTGTCAATCCATTTCCTAGGTTTCCCTCTCTTGCACTGTTCCTCTATCCTTCCAAGCATGATGTCCTTCTCCAAGGACTGGTCCTTCCTGACAATGGCCCAAAGTATATCAGATGGAATTTCAAAATCCTTGAACAAATTGGTGTCATCCTTTCCAGGACAATCTGTTTGTTTTCTTGACAGTCTATGGTGTATGTTCAGTGTTCTCCAGCACCACAACTTAAAGGCATACATTATTCTTCTGTCATCCTTGATCATTGTCCAGCTCCCTGGTGTGTAGGAAGTAATTGCAAAGACTTGGATCAGACACACCTCAGTCTCTAGACTGACATCGTTGCACGTTAGCACTCTGGAGAGATCCCTAACAGCAGATTTTCCTCTTACAATTTCTCATTTGTTTACCTGACTGCTGGTGCCAAGAGTGTTGATTAAAGACCTGAGCAAGCTGAAATTGTTAACAATCTCAATCTCTTCCGCATCTTTCATGGTGCTGCCAGTTGGCCCAGTGGTGAGAATCTTTGGCTTCTTGATGTTGAGTTTCCATTCATATTGAAGACGACAGATGTTGACCTTCTGCAGCAAATGTTCAAGTCCTCCACAGTTTCTGCAATCAAGATTGTGTAATCTGTATAAGTGATTTATTTCACTTAGCACATCTTCAAGGCCCATCTGTGTATGTTGTTGTATATATCAACTTAATTTTACGTTATCATCTTTCATTTTGTTTATCTTTTTATTTGTTATTGAACACTGGATTGTTTCTGTGCTTGGGGCATTATGAAAAATGCATATCAAGAGTTTCTTTTGAATTCTCAAACCTATGGTAAATTCTATGTTTAATTTTCCGAGGATACTTTCCTGTCTTTTCAGATCTTTCTTTTTTCATATCCAAACATCTAATTTTTCCAATCTTATCTTTACTGAGAGGTCTTCCCTTTATTTTTCCCTATTTCTAATATATTTATATATGCATTTTTTTTCACTCTTGGATAAACATGTAGGAGTGAAATTCTTTTTTTATATTCACTACGTTTGTTCTGAGGCCTAAAGAAACCAGCAGAGAGAGAAAACCATGGCTGTCGAGCTTGTCCAAAAAACTTGTTCTCCACAAGTATATTGGAAGCATGAATTTGGAGAAACAACGATAGTTATATAAAGGCTTCAGGCCTTTTTGTTCATAGTGTTACGAGTCATGCTCAAGTCTACGGCAATCATCAACAACAACAATGAATGAATGCTAGAATATTACAATTGTCAAGATCTTAGGTGTTATCTGTGTAATTTCATTTTTCACTCAAAAGTGGAAATCTTCAAATCCTACAGTCTGCCTGCATAATTCTTGTGATTGGAAATCCGTCAGTCTTCTAATTCTGTTTTCTGACCATCACATAATGAAATTGTGTGAGCCTTGGAATGAATCTGAAGACTTACTGTCACTTTCCAGAGCTTGGTATTACCCATTTTGTAAAATGTTGTTGTTGTTGTTATGAGAGTTGTTATGTTGTAATTCAGAGAGGACCCATAGCTGACCTTCCAGCTGGTTTTCAGAGGTAATAAATCACACATCCTTCTTCTCTGGAGTATCTGGTGGATCCGAACCATGTACCTTTGGCATAGCAGCACAGCTTCTTACTAGTAGACCATCAGATCGCCCTATTTGTATAATAGATTTGATTATATTAAAAACAAAACCAATATGACAACAATCAGGAACAAGGATGTTCAACAATGAAAACAAAATAAAAGCTACTTCTTATATTACGAGATTCTTGGATTTTATTATTCTATCCTTTTTTTTTTGTTTTTTTTTTTTTAAGGGAGAAATCATTGCAGTTTTATTTAAATTTCAAAATAATTGCTTTATAAAATGGCTTAAGACAAAATTTAAATTGATATGCAAGTAAAAAGGCTGATTTAGGTTCTTTAAATAATGATGAAATTCTGTAATAATAATAAATATTTTACAATCAAGTTTCTTATTTTTATGACATATTGAAAAACTAAGCTCATAAAAATATATAGCAAAATATAACAGTTAATAGTTTCAGTGCTGTTCTCATTTCAAATATATGGCTCTGAAGTTAAATTACTGCCAGTGGCTGTTCACATCACTAAAAACCCATACACAATGTAGCAGAAAAAAAGTATATATTTTAACATTCCCTTCAGTTAATGGTTTTGTTTCTGTAATTCACAGAAACTCCATGAAAGAACCCTCCTAATGAACCCTCCATGTTACAATCACAACCAAATTTTTAGCATCTGGTCAATGAAAATGCAATGTCCTGGCATAATAAGTAGATATAAATAACCCAAAAGTTAGTGTACTTTGGATAAAGACCACCTAAATTAAACTCCATAGCAACCTTTTGGTTAAATGGTACCGTCCTCCTATTAAAGAAAATACTTTACTGCTGAGGGCACTGGGTCTCTGGAGTTGATTTGGACGACACGTATAGAATAGGGTGGGATTTCTTACAAGTTTCCTTTTTCAATTTGCTTGCAGTTCCTTTCCCTTCTTTAACTTCTGCTTGAGGCTTTGATTCTGCAGTTAACCTGGGAGAGTTCAGGCAGTTTCCACTTCTTCCACTTAAAGCTTCGGAGTCAACTGGAATGTCCACGAGCTTCACACGTTTCTTTTCCACCACTCGTTGCTCATCAATTGACAGACTTTTGTGTGGAGAAAGACTGCCTTCTGGTGTGTTTGCAGAAACTGTTTTCTCTAACTGCACGTGATCTTCTAAATTGTTAGGACAGGACTGTGCTTCCTCTCCTTGAGTTGGTAAGTTATAAACGTCTTCCTCCACGGCCTTGTTGGCACATTCTTCTGTAGCAGTGTTTATATCCAAAGGCAGTACCTCACGTCTCTTTTTTAGTATAGGCACTTCTATATTCTCTTCAGGTTCATACTTGAGTTTTAATTCATCAAGCTTAGCTCGCAGTTTCATATTTTCACTTTGAGAAAGCTGGAAGAATCTTTCATTTGCAAAAAGTTTTCGTTCAATATCCAGAGCTCGCTGGCTCTCAAATAATGCTTTCATTCGCTGTAAGGATAGTTCACTTTTAGTACTTTCATTTTCTTTGGTTAAGTTATCAATCTGTATCTGAAGTAAATCTGTATAATATGTATTATCTTCCAGAACACCAGAGTGGGCTGAAGGCTTAGATTCCATCTTTTCATACAAACTCTTAAATTTCTCTAGATTTCGAATTTCCCCTAATAGATGCTTTATTTCGCCATTCTTCTGCTCCAACATGGCAAACAACCGTTGCTGCTGCTCAAATTCAGTTTGAGATCCTTTCATCTGTAGCAATGTGGCAATTTGTAACTTCATTCTTTGCATCTGTTCTCTATAAAAAGCATTTTGTTTCTTAAGGGACTGATACTTGACTTTCAGACTGATAAGCTGGCGTTCCATTGCTGCCCTTCGGTCCTCTACCTCTGCAAACAAGGAGTTGCCTTTACTACTGGGGTCCAAGGTTTGCTGAAGTGCCTGGTCCAACTGCACTTGAAGATCTTGATTTTCTACACGAGCTTTCTCTAAGGCATTGTAGTATGATACTGCTTCTTTCTCTCGCTCCTGTTTCTCTTCTTTGAGTCGGTCTACCTGCCGCAATAAGTTATTACTAAGAAGTTCGAGTTGTTCTTCTCTATACTGTAGTTTGTTCACTTCTTCTTCGAGGGCTGTCTTCACACTTTCCATTTCAATTAACTCAGTCTGAAGACTCAACATCTCTGAAGACATGCTCTCATGCGCCCGTTCAGATATTACGCGTATTTCCTCTGATTTAGAAGAGAGGAGTTCCTTCTGATGATCTACTTTGTGCTTCAGCTGCTTTTCGTTGAGCCTAGCTTCATCTAATTCAGCTTTCAGTTTTTCTAACTTGTTTTTTAGCTCATTCACTTCCTGCCCATGGCGTCTGTTCAGCTGTTCTTCTAATTGTTCCAAATGAATTTTCTGTTGGTGTTTTATAGCTTCACATTCAGAATTCAAACTTTCTAACATCCGACTCTTGAGTTCAACTTCTCTCTGAAGAGTGTATTTTTCTTGTTCATAATTCTCAGTCATGGTCATCATTTCATTACGACACTTATCCAGCTGGTTCTGCAGCTCATTTTGGCTCTCCACTAGTTGTAAACCATACTGTGCAGCTTTCAGTCGCTCATCCTCAACCTCTCTGAGCTTGGATCGAAGAGCCGCTATTTTATCTTCCTCCATGTTCTTTTCCTGGTTTTAGTGTACTTTTTTCTGATGCTGCAGCAGCCGGCGTGGTAAGAACTCACAGCACGCAGATTTGTCTCCCTACTAACCTTCTATACAGACTCTATTCTTGCTTTTAGATTAAGATTTACTGAGTTTACCTAGAACCAGAAATTCTTGTGTATATACATCATTAAAGATCAAATAAAATTATTTTCCATTCTCACTCCCAGGTCCGAAAGCACATCAATGATCTTTATGAAGATCTGCGGGATGGACATAACCTGATCTCTCTATTGGAGGTCCTTTCCGGCATCAAACTGGTAAGCTTCTCTCTTCTAATGGGGACCTCAAATATGTGGCTTTTAAAATACCTTATAGTTTGTTCTTGTTGTGTGCTAGAGAAGTAGATGTTACTACTCTACTCATTTGCTACTTAGATCATGAAATATGGCTGCCTCTTCCTAAACTATATTCAAGATCCCTATGGGAAATGCCTGTGTTTCTGAAGATAATCCTATCTGAGCCTTGTCACTTGTCAGGTGATAGTTCTTGCATTTGCTTTGTTTTAGGGCTTATAGTAACCTGAGTATTGGATGCATTTGAGCCCAATAGGCAGTCCTCTTTAGTTCAAATCTCTAACATACAAGCAGCATAAATTTCATTTAGAAAAATCTGAGAGGTTGTATAGTGGAAACATCTGTGGGGAAGAAGGGAACGGAAGAGGTGCACAGCTTGAGTAGTTAGTGAAACCTAGCCCACTCGCTGCCTTTGGTGAATTCTTAGTCATTGTTTGTTTTACTTAAAGATCAGAATTTGGCACATCAAATTTTGGCTTCTTAAGTAATACTCAACTCCTTCTAGGATTAGAGCTTGGCTTCCTCTCAGTCCTTTGTTTTGGTTTCACATCTTTGTTTGCCTTACAATGGGATTTATACTTTTCTAATGGCTTAAATGGAGAGAAAGCAGCTTAAATGAGCACAGCCAATTCATAGCCAGTTCTTAACATGTGACAAATACATGTTCTTTACTAATTCCTATTTACCATCTAAAAATAAACCAGAATTTTACTTTAGTTGTGCTAGACTTTACTCTTTGATGTTCATACAGTTATATTTTTGGAAATTTTGATGGTGTTATTAATTTTATATTTTTTTTATTTATCCTCAGTCTCTCCCTCAGTTGATTCATAAAAGCAGAGGGTGGGTGAATATGGAGAATGGAAGACACCTTTCAAATTATGTATTTGGTGTAAACATCTGCTTCTCTGATTTTGTATCTTTTTGGAGGTGGGGAGGGTATTTTCACCTTGAGGTTTTATTTTATTTATTGTTTTTTTAATGTTGCATTCATTTCATTTCCCTTTTATGCTGTGTATTTTTTGTTGATTTATTGTGTCTTTGCCATGGTTGATGGTTCAAGGAGCCAGCAGGGCTGAAGACCCTCCGCCTGGTGAGCATGCCCTCGTGGCGTCATACAAACAGTGAGGAGCAAGAGGAGGAAGATGATGATGATGTAGTAGGTCCTCCTGGGGTTGCCAGCACCCCAGCTGGCACTGCAGGGCCATTAGAGGGTCTGAGGTTCTCAAGGTCTCCAAGTAGCTCAATTACCAATTGCCTTCTACCCTTTCCACCTGGGAATGTAGGTCCCAAAGAAAGTGGTTAAAACTAATTATACCTCCTTCCCCTGTTACCTGATCCTGCAGTGGGAATTGTTTTGCTTATCTAAGAGTGGTTGACACCAAACAAATAGTGATGTTTGGAGGTGTCAAGCCCTGTTGTGACCTGGAGACCTGTAGCTTTCTGGTGGCCTTGCTGTGTTGTTTGAATTCAGATTGCAGAGTTGCAAAGGGTTTAGCTGATAGCATGACAGTGAATTGCTCATGGCACCATACTCCAGACTAACCAATACTTTATCCACTGCTGTAGCCCTCAGTTTTTCACACGCACCATGCCATTTGTTTTCAAAGCATCCTGTTTATATACCACTCACTGCATGGAGTTGCTGGCAGAAGACAGCTATTTAACTTGCACGTTTTAGGGTATTTATTTTGGTGATGGTAAAGGAGAGTGTGTAAGAGGGGTATTTCTTACTTAGGCCCTGAATTACAGTTCATCATCTTTCCCCAGAGAGGAGGAGTAAGCAGCATTCACATCCTTGTCCTTTAAAGTCATCTTACCATATTGATTCGCTATCCCTCTTCCATTGTCTTAGAATCTTCAATTTCACACAGATTATTTGTATTTGACTGAGGAATCCTTGAGGCCCGACAGTTATGGACTTGGCTACTAACTGAAAGTTTGGAGTCTCAAACTCACCTAGTGGCTTCACAGGAAACACCTTGCAATCTGTTCCTATACAAATTGCAGCCAGAAAACCCAAGAGATAGTCTTACTTGTCTTGTATGGAGTCCTGTGAGTCAGAATTGACTCTGTGCCTCCTGAGAACAACAGAGCACTAACCAGTAGTAGTTCAAGCCTACCTGTCAGTGCCAAAGAAGAAAGGCCTGGAAATCTGCTTCCACCAGATTACAGTCAGGAGAAGTCTGTGGAACTTTTCCACTTAGAAACACATCTTCTGCCATGAGTTGCAATTGCCTAGTAGATCACACATATTTTTGGATTGATCGTTCCCTGAGACATCTTTACAGCATAGTTGAGGTCACTAAGAAAAGGTTCTTGCTGAAGATGTTTCCTAAATCTGTGATTTAGAAAGTTACCTTGTTTCCCAGAGAAAGCTTGGCACCTCTGGAGACTATTTTCATCTGGGAGTGTTACTTAACAGTGTTGAGAGTACCCGTGGAGATGCTTCCACCTTTTCCCCCTCATTTTGGCCTCAGAGCAGTGTTTCTTCTCTGTAAATGCCCACAGCAGAGCTCCCTTACATTTCATTACCTTTTAAACTGGTATTATTGACATGAGAAATTGAGCATAATCTAGCCCCTAATTTGAGTAAAATATAAGAAGCATTGGAATGTAGTTGAGCTTTGGATGGGGGTGCAAAGGCACCAGGTGGAGATGGATCTTTTGACATCCAGGATTGAATGACCAGCAGGATTGGGAACAAAGAATAACTTTTGGGGGTATTATGCTCAGTAGTCTGTAGGGTCAGTGAAGGAGAGGAAGAACCTCAACCAGGTGGATTGACACAGTGACTATTGCAATGGGCACTTGTGTGTCAGGAAGTGTGAGGATGGTGCAGGACAGACAGGGTTCAGATCTTTTGTTCATAGGGTCACTATGAGTTGTACTTGATTTGATGGCACCTAACAACAGTCTGTATCATCAAGACTTTGTTCACTGGATGTATTTCATTCTAGAGTAAAAGGTTCCTTCCCTATAGTACCACCCATTTTCTTTCTTCTTAATTTTTTTTTTTCACTACCATCCATTTTCCTAGGTAACTGGTTACTTCGTGATTTTTGTTCTTCCTTTTTTATTTTTTTTGCTTACTTGTGAAGCATATGGGACTTCTGATACACCATGCTTTGAATAGATTGCCTCTCAGTCTTTTGACCTAGTTTATAGCAAGACTAACACTGTTTGTGCAATCAGGGCTTCCTTCCTTCCTTTACAGTAAACTTTCATAGTGATTTTTAGGAGCCGTAGAGGTATAGTCGTCATTCTTACTAACCTCACACCCAGAATCAAGTTCTGTCTTGGCTACCTGAGGACTCTGTAAAGGTGCCACAACTCTAATGCTGTGACATCAGTCAAAATGTATCTGTGTGCTAATGACATATACTGTGGTCAACAAGGCATGTGGGGGAATCTTTGAGAACCTGGTGAAACTAACACAATTCTGGCTTTGAAGGATGTTTTATATTCAGGGTTTTCAGATCTGGCTTCCACTATGTGAAATTCATTCTTGTCACTGAAATAAAAGAGGAAAGGAATCTATGTGGATAAATGATATGACAAAAAAATTAATCTTTTTGTTTTGTTTGCAGCCCCGAGAGAAGGGCAGGATGCGTTTTCATAGGTTGCAAAATGTGCAAATTGCCCTGGACTTCCTGAAGAAGCAACAGGTAAGAATATTTTGTGCTTCCCCTCCTTCTGCCAGAGTCTGTTGGCATTGCAGCATTACTTAGGGATGTTCTCAGTGACCTTCATAAGCCCTTAGTCAATGCTAAATCTCACTGACCCAGTTCTGACTCTCCCTTGCTAGGAAGCAATCCTACTATAGTTGGGCAAGTTCTTTGGTAGTTAGACTTTAGAGGTATGGCCTCCGAGAGTAGCTCAGTGTTCACTGAGAAGAGCAAGACGATGAAGATTGAGCCTTAGGGACCTATCTCAGGTAGAGACGGACCTCACAAGGTCATCAAAGTGAAGACAAATGATAAACCAGTAAAGAAATGAAAAAGAAGTGGTAATGTCTAGGAAGAGGGAGAATCGGCATGCTACATCATCGGAAAAACCAAAAGAGGATGTGATTAGAAAACTCTTGAGTGCCGCATCAAGTGTGAGGAAAAAAAAGTTTGGCTATTAGGCATTGCTGCCTTAACAAACGAATAGAACAGTAAAATTTGGATATTGCAGACACATAGGTCTAAGAAGGGAGTGAGAAACTTTTCTTTCCCTGGATAAGGAAGGAAGACAACAACAATGCATTTTTAAACATAGGAGAAACCAGTGAAGAATTTAAGATTACATGTTAGGCCTCAGACACCTGAGAGATTTCTTGAGTCAGTTTCTTAATTTTATCAGTGAGCAAACTGAAATGAACACAGACAGAATGGCCCAGTCCAGATTACATAACAAGGTAGAGCAAAATCTATACTTTAAACCAGGTCAGATTTGGAGTTTAGTGCTCCTTCCATGACCGAGAATGTTTTCTTTACACCGTCCTTCATCTCAAAGCTTCCTGTTTCTGGAACCAAGTTTCAGAATTAAGGGATGGAATTCAGAGCTGTTACCTTTGAAAAATATTTTTTTTTTACCTCTTCTGAGATAAAAGGAAAAGAAAGGAAAGAAGAATAAAAACAGAATTTGCAGTGAAGAAGAAAATAGATGAGGAAGTGAAGGCGTTTATTTTAGAATGAGCTGTGTGGGAGGAGACGCTTGGTATTGGTATTGCCAACCAGCAGGAAGGGTAAAGATGAGGGGTAATGGTACGAATGCAGGTGAGAAACAGCCCAGTGTTGGCACTCTTTTCAACAATTCTCACTGACGGGGGAGATTCTTTTAGTTTGTGCTCTCACAGAAATTTACTTGTACCATAACCCTCACTACTAAACTATTTCTCTATTTGCTCTAGTGCATTAAGGGCTCTGTTCTTACTTAACACACAGACTTCAGTTCAGTTGCAGAGGTGAATAGGGAGCATCTGATAAACAGTAGACTACAACTAAACAGGGACTCCATGAGGGCATGTCAGGAGAGGGTAACTGAGAGACTGAGGTGGAAGTAGGATGAGCAGCTGTCTCTCTTTCCCCAGGCTGCTCCTGGCTTAGCTTTGGAAAGGCCTTTGACCTGGGAAACCAAAAAAACTTAGGGGAAGATCTTTGCATATGTATACATTGTACTGTTGTAATGAAATTTTAGAAATAAAGCTATACTTCAATGAGAAGCAAAGATAGTTATCTGCTTGAAAGAAGGGGAAATGGAGGTGACATCAGGCCAAGGACTGGTGAGGGATTTATATTTGATTCCAGATGATTATTATGAGTTTCTTTCAAGTTAATTCTGATTAAGGGTGATCAATGTGGACCAGAGTAGAACTGTACTCCCTAGGGTTGTTAGTGGGTAGATTTTCAGTTTTCTTTCCAGGGTCCCTTTGGGTGAACTTGAACTGCTTTTTGGTTAGTGGCCTAGTGTGTTTATTCAATACCCTGGAACTCAAAGCCTAGTCAGGAAGAAGAGAGAGCTCTCTATTAAACCACCCCCACCCTCACCCCCCCCCCAAAAAAAAGGTCAGTGTCCTGATGATTTAATGAAAAAGAAGCTTACGGTATCATGTACCGCAAGGTCGTCTTGCTGATGGGAATTCAAAATGGTGCTACACATGTCACTTGGCAACCCTTCTCCAAGGAATGTACATACCCTGGAGAAAAGAAAACTTAGGCTTACAAACGTTACTTATAATTGCCTCAAACTGGAATCAGCCCAAATATTCTTTATTGGGTAAATGGATAAACACAGTGTACATCTATACAAAGGAATACTAATCAAGAATAAAAAGGAGCAAACTCTTGATACATATAAGAGCTTAGGTGGATTTTTCAAGGTCATCACGCTGAATTAACAAGCAAATAGCAAAAGGTTGCATACTGTGTGGTTGTTTCTGACATTATGGAATAGGTAAAACTAGGAACTGGACACTTTGTTGGTTGCTAAGAGTTAAGTGTACGGAGAAGCTTTGTTACAGAGACAAAATGGAAGAACTTTCTGGAGTAAAGTAACTGTTCTGTTATCCTGACTGTGATGGTGGTTACACACATCCCTACATACATGAAAAGTCATAGAAATATATATCAAAATGTATGTTTTCATTCTCTATGTAATGCGAATCTATAAAATCGCAAAACAAAACAGGGTTCTCTGAATTTTTTTGTCTTATTTTTCAGGTGAAACTAGTGAATATTCGTAATGATGACATCACAGATGGCAACCCCAAGCTGACTCTGGGCCTGATCTGGACCATTATTTTGCACTTCCAGGTAGGGTCTGTGAGTCTTGGGGTTTCTTGTTGGACATGGTCTAGGAAAAAATATAGAAGTTGCATTGCCTTCCAAGGACCTTCCTGTGCTTGTCTTTGTATTTAGGAGGAAACAAGGATAAGGATGGGTGATTGGAATGGAGGATTTAGATTAGCCTGAAGACAAAGCTATTACAACTTAAATCTAGGACTTCCCAATTATTTGGATAATGAAATAAGGGAAGTTTTCACTTTGTAGTTTAACCCTGTGGTTGGCAATTTGGTTATTAGAGGTCTCTGTTTGCTCAGCTGGGCCCTTTAGGGACTCAAGTGTCCAGAGATGAGGAGAGATGTTGGTTTTGATATTTTAGAGGCAGGGTGAAGGCTAATAATCTTGCTTTGATGTAGAGTTTTCTTCATTTCTAATGCTCTTAAAATAAGCCTGATTAATTGTGGCACCTGAGTGGTGAAGTTTGTGTACGTACTGGTAAGGATAACCTCGTGACACTTATTACACCCAAAAGCAGTAGGATCTTGGAGAAAGGTGTTCACATGACTACATACCCTTCTTGCTCTTAAGACCAAGTCTACATTGCTGCTTGAAAATTTACATCCTGTTTTTATGGCTGTTCTTTCGAATCACTTTTCTCAGTCAAACAAAAATGTTTCTCAAGAAGCTTCCTATACTCAATTGACACACGTCAAGCTGAGATTAAAGGGAGCATATTGTATCCATAGTCCCTCAGACTCCAGCAGGTATGAAAAGAAAGGACCAACTTTGGGACTGCAGTTGCTGTGATGTTCTAATTGGGGAAATAGTGCCATCTGCTGGAATCCAGAAACGTGTCTAGTGTTTGAGAATTTTTACGAACCTGGCAAATTCTTTCTTAGAGCTGGTTCTTAGAGCACTCCTTGGGGCCACCGTTGGGAATTTGCAGCATGAGCTGACTTAGGAAAGCGTGCAGGTGGTATATATTTATTTCTGCCACAGGCCTGTCCTTGTATACTATGGATGTCCAATGTTGTCCTCTTAGGCATAATTTATAAGAGGAATCTATACTCCAGGCTTTTCCTTTCCCAGACAACTAAAGTAAACTAAACTAAACTACTAAATCTCTTAAAGAAAGCAAACTCGGGGGACAAGAATTGAAATTTTTCTGTGGTAGAAGAGCTGGGGATAATGAAGCTATTCCTTTCCTGAACAGCTCTATTAGGAAAAGTTATTTTTTTCCTCTGTCTTTAAAATTTTACTATGCAAAATTACCAGCATTTATAAAAGCAGAGAAAATCACAGCATCCAGCTCCACACTTGCTAACTCACTACCAGTGTTATTTCCTCTTATCTTGATCTACTCTTCTAGACCTTCTTCTCAATAGACAATTTTGATGTAATTCCTAGATTTCAAATAATTTCATGGGTGAATATTTTAGTATTTGTCTCTGAAATGTAAAGATTCTTTGTGCCAGCAAGCCATGTATTGTACCTTAAAGCATTTCTTAAAAATAATTAAGTATCTGGTCAATGTTCAGATGTCCTCAATTATCTCATTTTCTAAAGACAATAGGTTTATTTTCATTCAAACAGTCTATATACTGCATTAATATTTCTTCTGCCAGCACTCCCCCAATACACACACATTTGCTTTTCTTTTTCTTTTTTTTTTTGTTTTGTTGGAGAAATAAGGTTTCTAGAGATGCTAATGATATTCCTGGGTGTTTTCTAACAGTATCCTTCATTCCTATATTGCTGTATTGCTTTGCTGGTGGTCTAGATTGAGACTAGAGGCTCATTCACATTGCACTCTGTTTTGAGGGGATGTTAGGCAAGGATGATATGTATATCAAGGCATATGTAATGTCTGGTTGCCTCTCTTTTTATGATGTTAGGATTGACTCGTGGGTTCAGGAGCTATCAACCTGCTTTATCCATCCGTTCCAAGTTCCCTGTCAGATCATCAGCCAGTAGTTTTAGCAGCTGTTGTTGATCATTGTATGGACTGTACTTTCACTGGGGGTTGCAAAGTGGTGATGTTTGAATTCTATAATTCTTTATAGAATAGCTACATTATTAGCTGGGATAATGTTTATAAAGAAGAACTTTACCTTATCAACCACCCTGAAATATTTCTGTAGTAAAGGCAGAATAAATTCCCATTTTGCCCTTCATTTATCAGGTTTTTAAAATAATTAGTTGGTCCATTAAGAGCCTTCAAAGGTGACCAATCAGAGTTTCTTTGATTTTTTTTTCTCACTTTCTGTTGGCATAACCCATAGCAAGTTACACTGCTAACCCAGAGGTTTCTCTTCTGGTAGAAAATTGATAGTCTCCTCTCTACTTGTGATTGTGAGCTTCAGAAACTCAATGCAGGATAGCTGTGAGTCAGAATCCATGCAGCAGCAGTACGTTTTGATGACTGGGGAAAGCAGCCCTGGTAAGGCTTCTCACTAACTGAAAAGTTGGTGTTTTGAATCCACCAGCCATTTCTCTCGAGGGAAAATGAGCAGTCTCCTTCAGTAAAATTTACAGCCATGTGAAAACATTTGACCACCAACCTCCAGAGTTGATGGTTTAAACTGCTAACCTGCTCTACAGGGAAAAAAATGTGGTAGTCTGCTTCCATAAAAATTTCCTCAAAACTCTAGCGGGCAGTTCTACTCTATCTTGCAGTGTTACTGTGAATCACAGTTGGTTTGACTAAAATGTTATGACTTGGGATTTTTTAATGGGCTTAATGTGTTTCTAGCAAGCAATTATTCTTCTGTACTCAGATTATTGTTGTTGTTAGGTAACATCGAGTTGAGTATGACTCATAGTTACCCTGTGAACAAAAGATCTGAAATCCTGTGCCATGCTCACACTTTCTCACACACAAGTGTCCATTGTGGCAGTCACCATGTTAATCCACCTGGTGGAGGGTCTTCCTCTCCTTCACTGACCCTCCACCCTTCCCAGCATCATGTTCCTCTCCAAGGAATAACCCCTTCTAGCAATATGACCAAAGTATATGAGGCAAAGCCTCATCATCCTTGCCTCCAAAGAGCACTCTGGCTGCACCCTCTCCAAGACATATCTGTTTGTTCTCTTGGCTGTCTATGGGATGTTCAGTGCTCTTGTCCAACACCACAGCTCAAAGGCATAATTTCTTCTTTTGTCATCCTTATCCATTGTCCAGCTCTCAGATGCATAGCAAATAATCGGAAAGACTATGGCTGAATCAGAAGCACCTCTGTCCTCAAACTAACATCATTACTCTTCAATACTTTGGAGAGGTCCCTAACTGCAGATTTTCCCAGTGCAATGCATCTCCTTACTTCCTGACTTGAACCAAAGGTGTTAATTGTTATACTCAAATAGCCAATGTGAATTTCTTCAAGTTGATTTTTAGGTCCTTTGACATAACCTTCGCAATCTTTAATAACTTTCTTTACTTCTGTGATGGGGGGTGGGCTGTCTTCACTCCTTTATGTTTCTTGCTCCAATCAGCCATATCTTCTAGAAGGCCCAAGTCTTAATTGGTTGACCAGAATCTTAGTGTTGCTTGGTTGATCATTGTTTAAAAGCTTTTATTCTGTGGACAGAGATGGGCAAAATTTGTATTTTTCTCTTTTTTAAGAAAAATAATGAATGCATTCTAATAGTTTTAATTCAAATTATGGTTGCACAGTTTTCTCTATTTTAGGTTTGTTTGTTTTTTTTAATTATCTTGCACAGAAGATCTTGATCAGTAGGATTGTGAACACATACATGTATACATTAGGTCATATATGTTACATATAATATACTACTTTAAATAACAATATAAATATTAATTTCCATATAATCACTTAAACTTTATTACTTCTTTGCAGTTCTTTTTTTGACCTAAAGATGTGCAAATTATTGTATTTTAAAGTCATATGAAATCATTTCTTTCTCTGTTAAGTCACATTCCTATATGTATGTCACCAGTCTGGACCAAGAGGTACATTGCTGTGTGGGCAAAATAAAATTTGCAAAAAAAAATAATTTAATAAAAAATGCAGCATTGCAGAGTACAGTTGGATATATGTTTTTATCTGATTTCAGCTTTTAGGAATTGCTTGTTTTAATTTATTTATATAGGAATTTACATTGATTCAAAGTGAAATTGAAAAAGTAAATACAGGTTTGTGTTAAGAGAACGCTAGCTTTCTCTGTCTTCCCTCCATTGTGTTTCTATAGTTTTAGCTTTTTCACATTATCTTTTTAATTATCTTTCTATTGCTTGTCTTAGCAAAAAAAAACAAAAACAACAAAAAACACACAACTCACCCATTTTTTAAAATGTTCTGTTCAGTGACATTTTACTAACTTGTGCAACTATCACCATAATATAATCTTAGACAATTTCTAGATCTTTTGATATGGTAAAAACTGTTCCCTATTATAGATTAGTATTGGTCCTTGGAGAAAGACATCATCCTGGGAAAGGTGTAGGGTCAAAGAAGGAGAAGACTCACCAAATGGATTGACAGTGAAGTAACAATGGGCTTGAGTATATCAGAGATGGTGAGGATGACACAGGATTGGGCAAGGTTCAGAGCTGATGTTTATAAGGTCACTTAGAGTTGTAGTGGACTCAGTGACACTTAACAGCAACACAGATTACCTTGCTTACTAAGCACTCCATCCCTGTTAGGGACTGCATATACAAAAAAGACTAAACTAGTTGCTATCACTTAATCCTTGAGTGATTTTTTCTGAGGCTTGAAGCACCTAGTGGATACAAACCAAAGATGCTACCTTTGGGCTAACAGCATAACTTTCTTTGCGCCTCATCAGTTGTTTTGTTGTTATGCAGCATTGAGTCACCTGCAACCTAAAACAACCCTATGTACAGCATCTCTGAACCCTGCCCTGTCCTGAGCCAGTCACTGTATCAATCCATCTCAATCAGGGGCTTCCTCTCCTGTGCTGTCCCTCCACTCTTCTGAGCATGATGTCCTCAGCCAATGATTGTTTCTTCCTGGACACGTGCCTAAAGTATGTGAGCTAAAGCTTTAAAATCCTAGCCTCCAAGGAGAAACTTGATTTCACCCTTTCCAAGACAGACCTATTTGTTTTCTTGGCAGTCCATGGTATGTTTAACACTCTTCTCCAGCACCACAATTCAAAAGCATTAATTCTTCTTCTGTCATCCTTAGTCATTGTCCAGCTCTCTGACACGTAGCAAGTAATTGCAAGGACCATGGGCTGGATTAGGCACACCTTAGTCTATAGACTGACATCATTGCTTTTCCGTATTCTGGAGAAGTCCCTGACCCTAGATTTTTCCCCATGCAATTTATCTTTTGATTTCCTGACTGCTGGTGCTAAGAATGTTGATTGTGGAGCCAAGCAATCTGTAATTGTTAACAACGTCAATCTCTTCTCCATCTGTCGTGGTTCTGCCAATTGCTTCCTGTAAAGTTAGAATGAGACTTTTATTCTGTAGGAAGAAGATGTGGGGTTGGAAAAGAAGCAGGTGCCAGCCATACCTAGAACCACATCTTTGGTGTCGTTAAAGAAACAAATTACTTTGTTCACTACAGATTAATAAACTAGTCTGTGTTTACCTTGCTTATTGGGAATTGCAACACTGATTCTTTGCCAGAGGGGACCAACTGCTAATTCTTTTTCTTATTTCTGAAGACATGGTGTTTGCCTGCATTAGCTAAGTATGTGGGAGTATACAGAAAAATTCCCCTCCTTGCAAAGCTTTTATTTGGCCAATAAAGGATATATAGGACCGCCATCCTCCTTGTCTTGCCTCATCGTGTGCTTTATCTCTTGTTGTTTAACCTTGTTGTTTTCCAGTCTTTCAGAACATCTGTCTATAAGCTGTTTTCACCAAGATCATATATAAAGCCAAACAGAATTGTTCAATCATGATAGATGGGAAAAAGATGCAAGTTGCCAAGGATTTTCTTTTACCTGGATACACAATTAACACTCATGCAGTCAAAAAATCAAAAGATGTGTTGCATTGGGGAAATATACTGTCAAAGACCTCTTCAAACTGCTAAAAAGGAAGGATATCTAAAGACTAAGGTGTACTTAATGCATACCATATTATTTTCAATTGCTTCCTATGTAAATGAAAGACAATGAATAAGGAAGATTGAAGAATGATGTCTTTGAATTGTGATAATAGAGGAGAATATTGACTATTCCATGGACGGACAAAAGATAAAACTAATGTGTCTTGGAGAAATTGCAACTAGAGTGCTCCTTAGAGGCAAGGCTGGTGAAACTTTATTTCACATACTTTGGGCATGTTGTCAGGAAGGGTCATTATGCTGGGAAAGGTTAGTGAAAGAGAGGCAGACCTACAACAGGTGAATCGACACAGTGACTACAACAATGGTCTCAAGACCATGAAGATAGAACAGAATAGGACAAGCTTCTGATCTGTTGTTTACAGGGTTGCTATGAGTCTTAATATATGCAGCAACCCCTAAAAACAACAACACTATCATCATAAAATGTTAGGAGAATGGTTAAAAAAGTCATTGTAATCAGTCTCCCTTATGACTACAAATGAAGGAGAATAATGTCATCTTTAGGGAGTATTCTTCCAGAAGAGAGGCTGCCTCCAGGTGAACACTGATGAGACAACCCTGTATTGGGGTTTATGACTTTTGAGATGCTTTGATACTTATTTTTTCCTTTAAAAAAAGAACACATTGAACAAGAGCTAACTGGCTGGGAGTTTCACTGCTGCTTTTTTTTTATATATACTTGGATTTTTAGTGACAAAAATTTCAAGTATAAATAAAAGTATAGAAAGTTTGATAATGGATCTTCTGTGTTTATACACCTTTAAGATTAAACAGATAAAATATTTTGTTCCATTTATTCAAGATTTTCTCTCTCTTACTCCCTCTTTCTCTTGAAATAAAAATATTCCAGATATAGTTAATCTTTTTTCTTTCTCTGCTTCACATCCCCCAAAAAATACTATCTTGAAATTAAAATACTTCATTCTCACATATGGTTTTTCTATCTTTACAAAAGATGCACTACCCATAAAAAAAAAATGTTCTGCTATGTTGAATGTTTTTCTATTTGGCACAAATAATATTTGTATTAGTATTCTATATCTCCTTTTTAAAAAATTCCACTTTCGTTTCAATGTTTATCTGAGTTGATACAGGGAGGCTGTGTTTTTAAGTTTTAACTGTTCTAAATAGAATATAATGGAAATGATGGCCCGTGCTGTTGTGCAGCCCAGCTACTAGCAGTTTATTATTTCTTTGTATGAATAAGTCTTTCATTGCTGTAAGGCACAGCTTTGCACATGTGCCCTTTTTACATATTGGAATAAAGGGGGTTTGGACAAATACTTAAAATGGAAATCTTGGGGTTTATGCTTTTATTCAACTTCACTGTATTTTGCAAAATTGTTTGCAAAAGTGATCAATTTTAGATAACAATAGTATTTGGTGGCGCATTGCTTATTGACATATTTATTGTCTGGCTCCCTGCCAGAGAAGTAAGCCAAACAGTGGTAGGAATTTTGTTTCATTTTCTTCTGTGTCATTATTGCTAAGAACATTGCCTGGTAGAGAATATAGAGATAGTTGCCATCTAGTCAATTCTACTTATAGGGAGTCTAGAGGACAGAATAGAACTTCCTTATAATGTTTCCAAGGCTGTAAATCTTTAAAGAAACAAACTGTCATGTCTTTCTCCTAGGAGCAGCTGGTGGACTTGAACTGCTGGCCTTTTGGTTAGCAGTCAAATGCCTTAACCAGTGCTTTAGCCAAGGCTCTTGGCATAGAATGTTGTTACGTGCCTTCAAATCAACTACAACTCATAGCAATCCTGTGAACAGCTCTGAACCTTTTCCTTTCTTGAGCCAACCTTACCCTCTCCAAGACCGAAGTATTTGTTCTCATGGTGTATGTTTTTGGTGTATGTATCTCTTGGTTCCATAGTGTATGTTCAATACTCTTCTCCAGCTTCACAGCTTAAAGACATTGCTTATTCTTCTGTTATCTTATTAATTGTCCAGCTCTCAGATGCATAGCAAGCAATTGAGAAGACCATGGCCTGGATCAGGCACATCTTAGTCTCTAGACTGACATTCTTGCTCTTGAACACTCTGGAGAAGTCCTTGACTTCAGAACTTCCAAATTCAACTCGTCTTTTGATTTCCTTGCGGCTGGTGCCAAGAGTTGTTGATTGTGTATCAAACAAGATGAAATCATTAACAACTTCAGTCTTTTCTCTATTATAATATTACCCTTTGGCCTGGTGATGAGAATCTTTGTTTTCTTATTTGTTTGTTTTCTTTTGTGTTTTTGTTTTTAATTTATTGAAAGTTTACAGACTTTGGATTTCCATTCATTCATTGTTGCACACTTTCCTCCCTGCCCACCTCTTCCCCCTCCCCCCAGTTCGCTTTTCTCTTTGAAAAGTGTAAAAAAAAATTCTTTCGTTGTTATACAACCCCCTCACTCTCCAGTCCACTCCATTATGCACTATATCCTCCAGGGTCACCCATTTTGTAAAATATTTCTTGAGTTCCTTGTTTTTCAATGTAGCATAGTATTCCATTGTGTGAATATACTAGAGCTTCTCTATCCATTTGTTTGTTGATGAGCACTTGGGTTGTTTCCAACTCTTTTTTGTTGTGAACAAAGCCACAATAAACATGGGTGTGCACATATCTGCTTGGGTGGCAGTTATGGTCTCTTTGGGTTATAGTCCCAGTAGTGGGATTGCTGAGTCAACTGGTATTTCTATTTCCATCTTTTTGAGAAAGCGCCATACTGCCTTGCCTAATGGTTGCACCATTTTCCACTCCCACCAACAGTGAATAAGGGTTCCCGCTTCTCCAAAACCTCAACAGCTTTTGTTGTTTGCTGTTCTGTTACATTTTTTTCTTCTTATTGGGGTGAGATGATAGCTTATCATTGTTTTGATTTGCATCTCTCTTAGAGCTAGGGATTTTGAACATTTCTTCAAATGTTTGTTCACCATCTGAATGTCTTCTTTGGTGAAGTGTCCTGCGCCCATATTTCAGTTAGGTTGTTTACCTTTATCTTGTGGTGCTCGAGTATTTTATAAGTTCTAGATATTAATCCCTTATCAGATATGTCATTACCAAATATTTTTTTCCAGTCTGTGACTTCCCTTTTTACCCTATTGAAAAAGTTTTTGGATGTGCATAGGAATTTTAATCTTAGATGGTCTTATTATCTATTTTACCCTCTCCTGGTTGTAGGTATTTCAGGATGTTTGGAAGAATGTTCATGTTGTGGATTAGGGCTTCTAGAGTTCTTCCAAGCTTTTCTCTAATGAAGTTTATAGTCCTTGGTTTCTGTCCTAGGTCCTTGATTCTGTGTATTTGTTTTCTTGATGGTGAGATGTAATTTCTATTGAAGGCTGCAGTCATTGGTCTTCTGCAGCAAGCAGTTCAAGTCTTCCTCAGTTTCAGTGAGAAAGGCTGTGTCATTTGCAGAACACAGATATTGATGAGTCTTCCTCTAATCCTGATGCCATATTCATAAAATTCAGCCTCTTGAATGATTTGATCAATCAGCATATAGATTGAGAAGGTATGGAGAAAGGATACATCCCTGATGCATTCCTTTCTTGATTTTGAACCATTCAGTGTTCCCTTGTTCTGTTCAGACAACAGTTTTTTGGTGTAGGTATTTAGATTTTGCATGATCACAATTAAATGTTCTGGGATTGCCATTCTTCTCAATGTTAGCCACAGTTTGTTATGATCCACACAACCAAATCCCTGTGCATAGTCAATAAAACCAAAATAGACATCCTCTTGGTACTCTCTACTTTTAACTAACATTGATTGACATCAGTAGGGATATCCCTCATGCCACCACCTCTTCTAAACCATTTCTCTGCTGATGTACTGTTCCAGTCATTTTTAGTTATTCTTCAGCAGGATTTTGCTTGCATGTGATTTTAGTGATATTGTTTAATAATTTCCACATTCTGTTGGATCACATTGTTGGGGAATGGGAATAAATAAGGATCTCTTCCAGTCAGTTGGCCATGTAGTTGTCCTCCAGATTTTTTGGCACAACCTGGTGAATACATCCAGGGCTGCATCTATTTGTTGAAATATGTCAGTTGGCATTACATCAATCCCTGGGGCCTTATTTTTGCCAATTTCTTCAGGGAAGCTTGAACTTTTTCCTTTATTACCATTGGTACTCGATCATATGCCACTTCTTGGAATTATTCTGTGTCAGCCAATTCTTTTTGGTACAGTGACTCTGTAATCAGTCTATCTTCTGATATTCAATAAATATTTGTTAAGTGAATGAATTTTTATTAAATTTATGATCTCAAATCTGTGAGGTAGGGAGCATAGGTAAACAGGCTGTAATGTCTTGTCTTTGGACTTGTTCAATTGAGAAAACTTTGGGTGATGATAATGGTAGAATTTGTAGCTCTTGGTTTTGCCTAAAGTTTATTTTAAAGTGTATGCCAAACTTTATAATTTTTATAAGTTGTTGTTGTTGTTTTTATGTGCCGTCGAGTCCCTTGTACCCTATGTACAACAGCCCTAAACTCTGCTCTGTCCTGTGCCAATCGCACTGTCTCCGACACTCCCATCCCAATTATCCCAGTCACTGAATCAATCCACCTCATTGAGGGCCTTCCCCTCCTGCGCTGTCCCTCCACCCTCCCAAGCATGATGTCCTTCTCCAAGGACTGGTCTCTCCTCACAACATGTCCAAAGTATGTTAGACAGAGCCTCAGAATTTTTGCCTCCAAGGAGCCACATGGTTTAACCCTTTCCAGGACAAATCTGTTTGTTTTCCTAGTAGTCCATGGTATTCTCAATACTCTTCTCCAGCACCACAGCTCAAAGGCATCAATTCTCCTTCTATCCTCCTTGGTCATTGTCCAACTCTCTGATGCAACAAGTGATTGCAAAGACCATGGCCTGTATCAGACGCACCTTAGTCTCCAGAGAGACACCATTGCTCTTCAGTACTTTGGAGAGGTCCCTAACAGCCGACTGTCCCATGGCAATGCACCTTTTCATTTCCTGGCTGCTGGTGCCAAGACTGTTGACTGTGGAGTCAAGCAAACTAAAGCTGTGTACAATCTCAGTCTCTTCACCATCCATCCTGATGCTGCCAATTGGTCCAGTGGTGAGAATCTTTGTCTTCTTGACATTGAGCCTCAATCCATATTGGAGGCTGCAGTCCTTGACCCTCTGCAGCAGGTGCTTCAGGTCCTCTTCAGTTTCAGCAAGCAGGCTTGTGTCATCTGCATAAATTTTTATAAGAGATACTAAAAATTTTGAAAGATTTTGGCAAATTGAATTTTTTTATTGTTGGGGATTTTTTGGCTTTAGTTTTTTGGTTTTGGGTTTTGTTGTTTTTTTATAAAGGTTCTTTTAATACTTGGGGTGAGCCCCACAGGAATGACAAACACTGGGAAGGGGTAACACCCTCATCCCCACATGTGTCCATGAGGAGAGAGGCTACCTGAGGGGAAGGTAGCACAAAAGGGACCTACTGCAGATGCAGGGCAAAGGGAACGCCATTGGTGTGCAGGACCTGTGAGCAGGACATGTGCGCCAGTGTGGTGGGACCAGCTCCAGCCACAAGAAGCCACAAAGCTTCTTGTGTTTTTCCTTCTCGTTTGCTTTTTCTGCTTCTTCTGCATGATCTCTGAGTCTGTTTGCAGGCAGTGGCGGAAAGGCCGTCATCCCAGTACTTTCCCTTAACTGAGTCACTCTGCTTTTTCATATTGTCCTGGTGTGCGGGCTCAAACTAATTACTGCAGGTCATGTTGCTGGCAGTGGCCCTGCCTACCTAGGTTGCACCCCCTCCTTCCAAAATGAGTTTTTGAACTCTCAGAAATTTTTGAAATATTAGTATATATAGTAGTAGTTAACAAACCAATTAATGTATGAAAGGCAGCCTAACAGAAATGAAAAGTCTCAGGTTTAAACAGAAGTTCCAGCTATGTAACCTTGAGCAGATTAATCAGCTTTCTCTAATTGAGGTTTCTTCGTGTAAGAAAAGAAAGAAAAAAAAGGAGGTCAGGTAAAAGGACAATCTTCGCTGAGTAGTCTTGGGACTTACATTTTTGTGAGCTCCAGTGGCCTAGCCTGGAGTGCTGACCAAAAGGCTGTGCATCTCTGGTGGTTTGAATCTACCAGCTGCTCCAACAGAGAATGATGGTCTGTTTTCTCTAGTTACAATGTACAGCCTCAGAAACCCAATGGAAATCAGTTCTGATCTGACACTTAGTGAACAAATTGGTCTCCTATCTCTGAATTCAAGGTTATCTTCAATAACCAGGAAGAAAGGGGAATTTACAGTAGGCCAAGCACTGAACAAAGTTAATTTATTGATGTTATCTCATTAACTGTTTTTTGAACTCCCTTACATAGTACTGTTAGTTAGTTTACCTATTAAGTTAACAGAGCTGGGATTTGAACCTAGGTCCATGTTTCTGAAATCTCTGCTTCTTTCCTAGACCAGATTTCCCCTGGTGTAGAAGGAAAAGAAGGTCTTACATATCTGACATCTGCAGAAGTTTGAAAGAGAAAAGGCTAGCAGAAGTAAATATGCTAGGTTTTGTCAGGCCCCTCAAAGATGCCCCCACAGTAGTGACAGGAATCATAAACAGCAGTCTTGTCCTTAATTGAGCAATTTTTAGTAATATTGAGTTGTGTGTACTTAATGAATAAATATAATTGTTTTGTGAATAAATAAAGTAGATAAAGGCCCATCCGTCAAGTGTATAACTTAGAAACTCCTTAGTTCCAGTTCTTTTTGTTGGAAGCCCAGTGCCTGCCTAGAGTACTTCACATTGTAGTGTCAGAGTTTTTGCTTATTCAGTGATTTGCTCTAGTCAGTGATTGAGTTTCTCTCTGAGCTCAGCTCCTCACCTCATCTTTCTTTTTTTACTGTAGTTTAAAATGACCATAAGATGGTGCTGCTGCTTTGCAGTCATCTTCAAGGAAAAAGGCTTAGGAGAGAGGCAGTTAAGGAGGCTGGTGGGACATCAGAGGTAGGGTTGTTGCTACGGGTCTCTCTTGGTCCTCACTTTAAGAAGGTAATTTTGTGACTGAGATATTTCACTCAGTATAATGTCACAAAAAGACAAATACTGCGTAGTGCCACTGTTATAGAATGGGACTGACATTAGGGTTGGGGTAAGATTGAGAAAAACTGGATAAATTATGTATACTGCATTGAAACAGATGAGGGAGAGAACAGCTTAAAAGCGACATATGATAGGGTATTATGGTTATCATAAGAGTCCAGAATGAAGGTTGCATAGTGGAGTGTACTTGTGGCGGGGGGATTGTATACCAATGAAGGAATTTTCCTTTTACTTTTCAAAGAGAAGAGTGAGCTGGGGGGAGGGGTGGGCAGGGAGAAAAGTGCAACAATAAATGAATGAATGAGTGGAAATCCAAAATCTCTGTAAATGTTCATTAAAATTAATAAAATAAAAAAATTTAAAAAGAAGGTAATTTTGTTTTTTAATTGTAAAATATATATAGACAAAACATTTACCATTTCAGTAACTTTACTTTCCTTTTGTGGAGGGAATTTTTCGTTCTCCAAAAAAGTGGGTAGGGTAATACTGTGCTAGCACAAGGCAGTAGGGTTTATGAGGCAGGCAGGCTAGTTCTCTACCTGTTGTACAGCTATTTGACGTGGAATACATAACTGCAGCACATCCACATTTTCTTCATCTCTATTTAGAGTGTTTTAAGTTGATGTTTTCTCATCTTTTACATAGTAAACTAGGGAAGAGGGTTCCATTGGTGACACAGGTTGACTTTTCGTTTTAAAACTGTGATTCAGACTGCCTGCCCACTGGAGATGGTTGAGTGCAGCCCCTGGCCCTCATTTTGACTGCTCCGTCTTCCAGATGGCAGCAGTGAGCTCTCGATGCAGTCCAAGCAAGTCTAGCCTGTAATCTAAGGCAGTAAGGAAATCTTCCTCTTTCACTCAATGAGGAATGAATTTACAGACTAACTGCACTTGGAAAATAGCATAACATAATGATTAAATACTTTAACAGAAGTTAATGCTCTGGTTTTGTTATGTACTAGCTGTGTTAGCTTGGGCAAGTAATCCATTTTCTTGAATTGAGAGGTTTATTCATTTTGACCTCATAAGGGTACTGTAAGAATTGAGTGAGATAGTCCATATATGTAGCCTCATGTAGGGCTTGGTATGTAAAATATACCCCAAAATGTTATTAGCAGCAACAGCAGCTGTATCAATAATTACGGTTCTGCATTTGTGTTAAATATTGTGCAGTGTGCTACTTCTCTGATGCATTTGGAAGTTGTATTTGTTTGTTCTGGGTTTTCTCTCTGTACTGGCAGAATGAAATAATTAATATTCTCTGTTGCTGTTGCTATTGTTTGTGTTTCAGGGGAAAAGCGAGAAATATATTCATACCTCAGGAGATTAGCTCTTTAAAACCTGTATTCTTTTCTTGGCTGTGAAGAGTAGAATCCAGTTTCCTTTCAGGTTATCATTTATATAAAAGAATTGTATTATATCTAAGAATAAATTGACTGCATGTATATACATTTGGTAATGCCTTTTGGACATCTTCCTGCAACAGTTGAAATCTATTTCATTTCATAGCTTGGTTCCATAGATGCAGCATTCCTAGCCCTGATTCTCCTTGGCCCTTCCCTTTCCTGGCTGGTACCAGCCTCGCTGGTTTGCTTTCTCCCCTTTGATATCATTTTCCTCCTCCTCCTTCCTTCACGTTACCTTTTCCCATGGCCTCTCCTCTTTCCCCCTCCCTTTTCCATTTACTCTTACACACACACACCCCCAATCTTTACCCTCCCTAATTCCTCCCCTCTCCTGGTTCTACCTCCTTTTTTGCTTTCTGTTTGTGTTACTGAGGGCAGTGCTCCAATTACCTCATATTTGGAGAGAGGAAGCTGCAGCCAATCCGGTTTCTGTCTGCTTTTAGGTCAAGTGATTTCTGAACTGCAGTGAGATGCTTTGAATTTGTCTTGTTGCAGCTCTGAGCCTGTAAGATGGCTGTCTGAATCGGCAGCAGCCGGAAGAGACAGAGAGGCGGGGAGGGAGGGAGAAAGAATTGGAGGGATTGCCGCCGGCATAGTGCATGTTTTTAAATGTGCATCTAATCCGATGAAGCCAAGGTCGGGATTTCTCTGGGATACCAGGACTCATTTAGCTGCGCTTTTTGCTGAGATTAAGAGAGGAAAGGCATGGGAAATTCACTAGGCTGTGTTAAGGAGCCGAAAGAGTCAATAGCTATTCCTGAGAAGGCTCCCATATCTCCTAAGAAAAGGGTTCGGTTCAAAAGGAAGTGGAGGGGAAAGAAAACCCCTACTCCAGAGGCATCTCATGAGGAAGAACCCTTGGAAGGGATTGGAGCCATTGAAGAGACAGAAACCCTAAGGAACTTAACAGTGAGTCTGGGAAACAAGGCAGGAGTGGGAGGTGAAGAGCATCCCTCCCCAAACATTTTATTGCCTGGAGACTCTGCCCCCAACTCAGGGGTTCAGGATGAGGGAATGATTGTGCAGGTGAAAGAGAGATTCCAGGGGGAGATCCAGACTGCTCACCTTTTGTCAAGGAATGAGTCATCAGTTGCTGGAGGGGTCTGGGATTCCCTGGAAGAAGGGATGACTGTTGTTGCTCATCTGCTTGATAACCCAGCAGAAAGGAACTGTGAGAAGTCAATGAGCCAACTGGTGGAATTTCCAAGGACAGCATCCTGCAGCAGCCGGGCTGTGTTGCTCCCTGTGCACGGAGAGACTGCAGTGGGGAAAGGAAGAACTCAGCTTGGACCTCAGAGCAGCACTTTGCCCAGGGCAGACTGCCCCACCATTAAAGGAAATCAAGACCAGCTTCCGGAGGGCAGGAGTGTGGGGGGAGGACCCAGGGATATTTCAAGTGCCAATGCCTCTCAGACAGCTTCCTGGATTGTAAAATGCTCTCTTCCTTCGTCATCAGTGGACCAGTCCGGAGGCTCTAAATACACAGAGCCTGTCCACGTGGGTCGAGTGCCCCTCCAGGGTTCCAGGCTTCCTAATTCCCAGAGTGATTTATCCATCAGTGGCTTGACTGTGAGCATTTTGCCCTCCTCCTCTGGCTATGGCAGTGATGGGCCACATTTACAAGGGATTCAGCCTGTGGAAGCAGGACCTGAAAAAAGCTCCACATCCTTCTCGGAAGAGGATGGTACCCTTTCTTTGGAGGCAAGCCACACCCCATCATGGGGTCTGGAGGAGGTAGGTGGGCATGTTCATGGAAAAATCAACCAACCAATTTGATTCCTGGCCCTCAAACTTACTTAAAGTGTGCTGTGGTGAGCAGTGAGGATTTCTGTTGCTTCTTCCCAAACTCTTCCTCATGTCATGTACTGTGAGTTAATGACTGCTTGATCTGGATGAGCAGAATCTATTTCAGATCTGTTCCTTGATGCTTGAAATCTAGTTGTCTGGTCTCGAGGGGAGTTCTGATTCTAAGTAACCAAGCAGCATAATTGCTCAAGCTACCTGGTGGGGCGATCGCTCAGGAGGCAGTCTAAATGTTACTTACTCTCCGGCAGGTCTGTTTACCAGCTTTTCCTGAGACAAGAAATTTTGATGTAGCATAAAGGATGAGGATGGCTGGAATGAAATGAGCGTGGAAAGGGAGAGGAATGTTAAAAGGAGTTGGAGTGAAGCAGCTATCCTCAGTGCTCCTCCCTGGGAGAGTGGTGTTCTTCCTAGAGCTGATGCAATCTCAGTCCTGCAGGGGAACTTCTAATGACAACACTTGTTCAATATTTGTATAGGTGGAGCGTGCTCACCGTCCTCTGCATTTTTTCTGTATTCCATCTTTGAAGGAAAGAGGCATAGATTAGTTGGAAGCAGGAACACTAGGGCAGTTTGAAGGCTCCAGATTTTTAAATTTTGTGACTGGACTTGTTTAGGGCTTTCACGTGTTTTTGATTGTGATAGTTTGATGATTTAGTTTGAGGTGAATGTTGCAAATAATTTTTAGGGTCCAGGAGCAAGTTAGAATGCAAATGATTTGGGCATTGAGAAAAGGAAGTAGATCAGGCAAGGCCCTGGGTGGAAGAGGACCTGGCATGTAGATGTGCGATTCAACTTCACCGAAGACTGTTTGTTGGTGTGTCAATCTTTGTAGCAGAAGAAACACTTAAGTATCTCGGAGCTGCAGTGGGGTAGAAGGTAAAATGGAGCAGACACTGTTTCCCTTGACAATGAGCAACTGATGCTGTAAAGAGGTGTCCTGGTACATGAACAGATAGGTAATAACTACTGTTAGAGACCAAGTTAGACACACATTTGAAGATGGCTTGTGCTTGAAATTGCCTGTTTGGGAAAGACTTGCCCTATGCACTGTTTTTATATGCTGTTGAGTCAAAACTAACTTCTAGCTGACCCTCTCACAGGTTTTCAGAGACAGTAAATTGCTTGGGGAGAGATTGCCCATCTTTCTTCCTGCAGGGAAACTGGTGGATTTGAACCTCATACCTTTGGATTGGCAGCACTCCTCCTTACCACTAAGACACCAGAGCTCTTTCCCCTATGCAATGTTGTTGCATACGGTGGATTCAGAACCAACACGTAGCTTACCCTTCAAGAGAATTTTCAGAGGCAGTAAATCACATGAAAGGATATTGCCCATCTTTCTCCCACAAAGCTACTGGTGGATTTGAACTGTGTGTGTTTTGTTTTGAGGGACGGTTGGCAGTGCAGCTCTTTACCATTAAGCCATCAGAGCCACTCCTCCTTTTCCCCACTACACTTAGGCCCATCTTAAAGCCTTTTGTTATTATATATTTGGGATATTGCCTGCAGTTGTAGGAAAAGTGCCCATTGGAAAATACTATGTGACTGTTGTTGTTGTTGTTGTTATGTGCTGTCGAGTCGTTTGCGACTCATACTCTATGCACAACAGCCCTAAACTCTGCTCTGTCCTGTGCCAGTTGCACTGTCTCCGACACACCCATCCCAATTATCCCAGTCGCTGAATCAATCCACCTCAGAGAAGGCCTTCCCCTCCTGCACTGTCCCTCCACGCTCCCAAGCATGATGTCCCTCTCCAAGGACCGGTCCCTTCTCACAACATGTCCAAAGTATGTTAGACAGAGCCTCAGAATCCTTGCCTCCAAGGAGCCACCCAGTTTAACCCTTTCCACGATGAATCTGTTTGTTTTCCTAGCAGTCCATGGTACACTCAATACTTTTCTCCAGCACCACAGCTCAAAGGCATCAATTCTCCTATCATCCTTGGTCATTGTCCAACTCTCTGATGCATAACAAGTGATTGAAAAGACCATGGCCTGTATCAGACGCACCTTAGTCTCCAGAGAGACACCATTGCTCTTCAGTAATATGTGACTAGTCAAGAAATTCCTTGGACTTTTCTATATTAGGGAAGATGAGAGAAAAAGAGAGAGATGATGTATATGTGTATGTATTATGTTGGGAAAGAAGGAATTGTTCAGAGATAGAGATATCATTGGGTGAGAGATAATGCCAAAGTTAGCTTTTATCTTTTTTGGATAGCTGTAATTGCTAAACTGTTCTTTTGATACCACTACTATTAAAGTTGGCCATGGAAGTATCAGAATTGTTGTTATATGCCTTTGAGTTGCCTGTGACCCATAGTGACCCTATGTACAATAGCTCTGAAGCCTGCTCTGTCCTGAGCCAGTCTCACTGCTTCTGACACACCAACCCCCATAGCCCCAGTTACTGTGTCAATCCATCTCATCTGAGGTCTCCCTTTCCTACTCTGTCCCACCACCCTTCCAAGCATAATGTCTTTCTCCAAGGACTGATCCCTCCTGGCCATATGCCCAAAGTATGTGAGCTGGAGTGTCAAAATCTTTGCTTTCAAGGAGCAACTTGGTTTTACCCTCTCCAGGACAGACCTGTTTATTCTCTTGTCAGGGTAAATGCTCATAATTGAGTATGAGGTTTTAAGAAAGTTTGAAGTGTATACTTTAGGATCTCTTTTTGGAAATCAGTTCTAGATAATGAACCACAGATGATAGTAGTACTTTTCATGTGGGCTGGCATCTCCACACTGAGTTTACATAGAATTTCAAAGAAAAGATTGATGAGAGAAACTTGGATCCTGAGACATAATTTGACAGTATTGATAGCAGTGTAATAATCTTGCTTTTAACTATGTGAATCAAATTAGTATGTGACATTTTCTGGGAAATGAACCTTTATAATCCTATCCCTTTTACTCCTTCAGCAAGGGCACAGCCAGGCTACTCATTGGTAACCAAGGCTGAAAAACTTTAGTGACTGTTTGTCACATAAGTTTTCTTAAGTATTTAAGAAATATTTCTTAAGATTTCTTTCTGTGTTCTGTGTCCATAATGTGATGTAGGAACCACAAACGGACTATCTTGTATGGCAGATAAATAACTTATCAGGATAGATAGAAGTCCCTTCAAGTTGAAAGTCTTTGAAGCCAAGCTGTCTGGGGTGGGTTTCCTAATAACTAAGGGAAGCATGAGCTTACTTGTACTTAATTACTAATCTGTAGCAAACAATTTCATGTATTTCCCACCACTTTGTGTGGTGAGGAACAGGTGAAAGGGTTCAACTCAGATTAGTAAGTAAGCACATGCTTATCACATTTATTGGCACTCCGTCATTGTAAGAGACTGAAAATTTGAAAATAGACTTTGTTTAGGGAAGAACTATAGGGTTGTGAAAGAGACAGATGCCAGCCATACTTAGAAGTAGAATCCCTGATGCAGTACAGGAAACACTGTGAAATTATTCACTACAGATGTGTAAGTAAGCACAAGTAAGCCTGTGCCTACCTGCTTGTTGAATAATCTTCCCTCATCAGTCTCTTCAGGGATCTGCTCCATTCATTAGAAAGATACTCAAAAGGCTTTAAAGACAAGAGAGTAAAAGATAGAGGACAGCGTGCCCTGACCTTGCCCTGTAGGCCTAATGTAAAATGTGAGTTGAGAATTGGGAGAGTGTCTGATAGAAGTAGGAGCACCCCACCCTAGTGAGTGTGAGAGCATGGGGAGGTCACAGTGAGAAGAGAGAAGCTGCCACTAATCACATGCCAGAGAGAGGTGTGAGGCCCTCCTAGGGGATGATAGTTTGCAGTTCAGTAGACTTGAGTTTTAATTTGCCTTTTGGGATTTGTCTTGGTTTTTATTGTGTCAGAGCAGTAATCCTCTTCAAAACTTAACTGCAAAGTTCTGGAGTGGTGTCTACCCTTGACATAGCCCAAGCCTACTTTATCTCTCCTGTTGATTAGTCCAGGACATGTTGATGGACCAGGTTATGACTAGATAGGAATTTTTTCAGTGGGTTTTGCTTCTCTTCAGGATAGACAGAAACAAGAACTGATTCTGAGTCTTGCTGACTTGGGACTTAGATAATAGAAAACAAATGGTTTGTTTTCCCATTCTTCTTTTTACTGGGTACCGCTGAGTTGTAAGGGACCCATAACTGGCCTCCAGCAGGTTTTCAGAGACAGTAAATCACATGCATCTGGTTTATTTGAACTGCATGCCTTCAGGATTGAGGTGCAGTTTCTTACCCTTAGGCCACCAAAGATCCCTTTCCCATTCCTCTACTATAGTTATTTTTCTTGTCAGGAGATAACAGAAAAGCATGGTATTGGGCCAATTGACAAGAAATGTTTTTCAGAATAGTAAGTAAACTCGGATTGAATGGCGACAGGTTAATAGTAGTTGTGCTTTGATGTCAGTGAAGACAGGCCTTTTGTGGACTGTCTTGCCTCACTGGACTCCCTACTCCCAGCTATCATTAATATCCATTTATTTGAACAAAGGGGAAAAGTATTAAAAATCTTTTTCTCCCTTTTGTCTTGATGTTTATCTCAATCTTTTGCTACTGTTTGAATATTTCTCCTTGAATGAAGAATTTGATTCTGTGCCAATGTCCTTCCCATAAATGTCCCTGCAATCTTGGTGCATAGTCAGGCAACCTTGGGGCTAAAAATGATAAGAAAAACAGCATTTAATTTCTTATTTTCTGGGCTCAGCATTTTCAGTTTCAGTATCTATTGTTTCACTTTTACATTTCCTTAATTACAGGGAACGATGTTTTACTAATACTGGCTTTAAATGATGAGAAGAAAGCAAAACTAGTCAGATGATACTATTAGAGAAATAAAACAGCTGAAATGACAATTAGAATTTTTAAAAAATAATTTTGAAAAATATTTTTATTTTGAAATATGATTAAGGAATGATTACTATTTTTGTTTAATATTGTGTGGTTTTGTTTATCTTTTTTAGAGATATAACAAATATTTTATAGAGGACATGATATCTGTGAGATTTGCTTCAAAATAATAGAGGACGAAAATGGGTAGAATATAGATGAAACAAGATTGACTAAGAATCCGTGGATAGTACAAGCATGAATGCATTCAGGTGTTAAGCTGAGGTTGGAGGATCAAGTCCACTGTTCTTGTTAGGTGTCATCGAGTCAATTATAACTCACAGCAACTCTGTTAACAATACATTAATTCCTAACTCTATCTTGTGCATGCTCGTGATGTCTGCCATGCTCATTGCTACAACGCTGTGTCAGTCTATCTCATGAGGACTTTTCTCTCTTTCACTGGTTCTCCACATTTCACAGCATATTATATTTTTCCAAGGATTGACTCCTCTTTATAACATGCCCGAAGTATGTAATATGAAGTTTTACCAGCCTTACCTCTGATGAGCACTCTTGTTTTACTTCTTCCAGGACAGACTTGTTTGTTCTTTGGGCAGTCTGTGTTATATTTGATACTCTTCTCCAGCACCATTCAACAGCATCAATTCTTCTTCCTTCTTATTCGTTGTCCCCCTGTCATTTACATAGGAAGCAATTGAAAATATCATGGCATGCATCAAGTGCATCTTAGTCTTTAAACTGACACCCTTCCTCTTTAGCACTTTGAAGAGGTCCTTGACAGCAGATTTCTCCAGTGCAACAAATTTTTAATATTTCTTGACTGTTACTACTATGGGTGTTGTTTGTAGATCCAAGCAAAATGAAATTATTGACAACTTCAGTCTTTGTATGTCATGGTGTTACCTGTTGGTTCAGGATGAGGACTTTTGTTTTCCTAATGTTGAGATGTACTCTATATTGAAGGCTGTAGTCTTTGATTTTCTTCAGTAAGTGTTACAAGTCTCCTTCACTTATTACAAGCAAGGTCATATGTTGTGTCATGCATAACTTAAGTTGTTGATAAGTCTTTCTCCAATCCTAAAGCCATATTCTTCTTTATATAGTCCAGATACTCAAGTGATTTGATTAGCAAACAGACAGAATAAGTATGGGAAAAAAGATACAACCCTGATGCACACCTTGTCTCGTCAGATAACTGCTTCTTGGTCTGTGTGTATGTTTTCCATGAGCACAGTCAAATGTTTTGGGATTTCCATTCTTCTCATTGTTAGCCATAATCTGTTATGATCCACGCAGTCAAATGCTTTTGCATAGTCAATAAACATAAGTAAACATCTTTCTGGTATTTTCTGCTTTCAGCCAACATCCATCTGGCATCAGCAGTGAAATACTTCATTCCACAGCCTCTTCTCATTCCAACTTTAATTTTTTTTTTTTTTGGTAACCAACTTGAATTTCTGATAGCTCCTTATTAATGTACTATCCCAGCCATTTAAAAATAATATTTAAAAAAAAAACTTTAGCAAGATTTTACTTGCATATGATACTAATGATGTTTAATTATTTCCTTTTTTGATTCATCAAATGTTTTATTTCCATAGAAATGGTGTTTCTATAGACCATTTTACAAAATTAATTATTAATTAGTATATTTATCCTCTGTTACTATTATTACTTCCTGACACACAGGTGTCCATTACAGCAGTCACCCTGTTTATCCATCTGGTTGAGGGTCTTTTTCTCCTTAACTGACCCTCCACCTTCCTTTCCCAGCATCATGTCCTTTTCCAAGGAATAGCCCTTGTAGCAACATGCCCAAAGTATGTGAGGTGAAGCCTCATCATTCTTGCCTCCAAAGAGCACTCTAGCTGCACCCTCTTCAAGGCATATGTGTGTGTTCTCCTGGCCATCCATGGGATGTTCAGTGCTCTTCGCCAACACCACAACTCAAAAGCATCAATTCTTATTCTGTATTCCTTATTTATTGTTCAGCTCGCAGATGCATAGCAAGTGATCAGAAAGACTATGGCCTGAATCAGATGCACCTTAGTCCTCAAACTGACATCATCACTCCTCAATAATTTGGAAAGCCCATAACTGCAGATTTTCCTAGGCAGTGCATCTCCTTATTTCCTGACTGCTGGTACCAACGGTGTTAATTGTGGATCTAAGCAAGATGAAACTGTTGAGTTTCAATCTCCTCTCCATCCATTATGACACAATTTGTAGGTCCAGTGGTAAGAATCTTTGTTTTCTTGACATTGAGATGCAGTCCGTACTGAAGTCTGCATTGTGTGATCTTCTGCAACAAATGTTTCAAGTTCCTCCTCACGTTCAGCAAGCAAGGTTGTATCATCTGCATAACGTAGGTTATTGATAAGTCTCCCTCAAATCCTGATGCCACACTCCTCTTCATAGAGTTCAGCTTCTCGGATAATTTTCTCAGCATACAGGTTGAATAGGTATGGAAAGAAAATACAACCCTGACACACCCCTTCTCAATTTTAAACTGTGCAGTATTCCTCTGCCCTGTTCTTACAACAGCTTCCTGTTCCAGGTATAGGTTCCGCATGAACACAGTTAAGTGCTCTGGATCAGACACAGCTTGTTATGATCCACACAATCCAATATATTTGCATAGTTAATAAAGCACAAATAGACATTCTCCTGGTATTCCTTATATTCAGCCAGGATTCATCTGACATAAATAATGATGTCTTATGGGTCAGGAAGTATGAGGAGGGTGCAGGATAGAACAGGGTTCAGTTCTTTTGTTCATAGGGTCACTATGAGTCGTACTTGACTCAAAGGCATCTAACAACAACACCACTATTATTATTTAGTGTATTAAGAAAATTATATAATGTTCTATGTAACTTTCCCAGGGTTTTAAAAAAATTGTCATTTTAATGAAATGTTACAGAAAAGGTGGATTTTCATTCTTTCATTGTTGGACATTTTTCTCCCTACCCAAACCTCTTTGCCTTTTTTTAAAAAAAAATATTCATTCATTATTGTATAATTTCCTCTATCCTCTGCACTTCTTCCAAAGTCCATTTTGTTATGCAGCTGGACTGTTGTCATACAAATAATGCCTAATTATATATTCCTTTTAAATAATTCTTTCCTTCATCTATTCCAATGCAGCATTCATTATTTATCCCCTCTTTTCTTAGTTTCCCCAACACCCATGTCAGTCCTGTTTTTTAACAGTGGTGGTATGCAGTATTTGTCTTTTTGTGACTGAGATATTTCATTCAGCATAATGTTCTCCAGGGTCACCCATGTTATGGAATATTGATGAGTTCCTTGTTTTTGAGTGCTGTGTAGTATTCCATTGTTTGAATATACCATGATTTCCATTCATTTGTTGATGGGATTTAATATTTTTATTAAACACTTAGTAGGATCATCTTCTTTTTAAATGGTCAAGTCCACTAAAAGTGCTTTTCAAGAAAAACCTAGTTATCTATTTCATATGGTGCATAGTTCTTCTCTGAAATGCATGTGATTGCCACAAGTTAGAGTCAATTTGATTCCAGCTGGTTCTAAGTTGATAATGGCTAAACGCTTGAGAAAGATGAGCAGTCTCTTCTTGTGCAGCTTCAGAAACCCGGTGTATCATCAGCTGTGAGTTGGTTCCAACTCTGTGGCAATGAGAGAGACAGTGAGAAAGTGACAAAATGTAAATGATAGATTTCATAATTGAAATCCATATATAGTCTATTCTGACTCTTGTGTGCTGTCAGATCAGAACCAACTAAAAGCTGACTGTCAACAGGTTTTCGGAGGCTGAAAGTCACATGGAAGGAGATTGCTCATCCTTCTCCTAAAGCGGCTGGTGAATTTGAACTGTGTGCCTTTGGTACTGCAGCACAATTTCTTATCAGTAGGCCACTAGAACTCCCTATTCTGACTTTTAGCAAACCTCAATTTAATTTCCAAGACTATAAACCTTTATAGGAGAAGACTGCCCACATTTCTGTAATGGAGCAGCTGATAGATTTGAACTACTGACCTTTTGGCTAGCAGTACAACATGTAATACATTATTATGCTACCAGAACTCCTTGTTTATGCACACATACACAGCACATGCATGCACAAACAAACATACACTCATTTCCATTTCAAATGGAGTGTAAAGAAAAAAAATAAATCATTCATTGTTGCATAATCCCTCCCCGCCCCCAAGTTCGCTTTGCTATGCACCTCTTATTCTGGACCGTTGTACAAATAATGCCTAATCAGCTCTATCTTTGACAGCAATTCTGTTTGTGTTGTTTTTTCTTTTCTTGATTAATATTGATATTTCAAGAATCCCAACAAATAAAGAGAAAAGGTAGTAGGAAAATCCAGAATTACACTTAAAAGGAAAACCAGAATAGAATACTCAGTATATATGGAAGAAGCCAAAATGAAACCCACAAAAATCCTTTCTCACTGATAATCAAAGCAATAAAAAGAAAAATGACATTATGATACCAGTTCATGCCCATTACAGTGGCTGAAAGGAAAAGTCTGACAATATCAAATGTATAGGAGCTCTGGTGGCTCAGTGGTGGCTCAGTGGTAAAGACTTGTGCTGCCAACTCAAAAGAACGTGGTTTCAATCTGCCAGCTGCTCTGTAGGAGAAAAATGAGTGTTCTCCTGTTGTGTGATTTATGGCCTCTGAAAACTCACTGGAGGGTCAGCTATGAGTTGGTTCTGACTTCACAGCACAAAATGACAACAGCATAAGAATAGAGTGATAGGAAAACCTCTTCATAATCTGTTGGTGGAAGTATAAGTTAATACTCTTTATTTGGAGACTAGTGTGGTCATATTTCATGGACTTTAAAAATGCTCGTATTCTATAATCTAGAGTTTCTATTCAGTTGTATTTACTGTGGATAACGTCTTAGTCTTGTTCGTGGACTGTTCTTTGCCAGGCATAATACCCTTCTTGCAAGACTCATTCTGTCTGATAACTTGTCCAGAGTACATGAGACAAAATCTGATCATCTTCACTTTCAAGGAGCATTCTGCTGTCCTTCCTCCAAGACAAGTGAATTTGTTTATCTGGCAATCCATGGTATATTCAGTGTTCTTCACCATCATCGTAATACAGATTTATCAGTTCATCTGCAGTCTTCTTCTTCTTCATTGTTCAGCTTTCATATGCATATGCTGTTGTCGTAGTTGTTGTTGTTGTTGTATACCATTGAGTCAGAACTGAACCATAGCTGACCCTCCAATCACAGGGGAGGAGATTACCCATATTTCTCCCATGGAGCAGCTGGTAAGAGGGTTGAAAATACCATAGCGTAAGTCAGGTATACCTTAATCCACAGAGTGAGATCTTTGTTTTTAATATGTTACAGAAGTCTTTTACAACTGATTTTGTTCTATATAAAACAGCATTTGATTTGCTGATTGTTGCTTCTATGAGCAGTGATTGTGGATCTGAGTAAAATCAGAAGAGTAACAACTTCAGTCTTTTCTCCATTTATCATATTGCTGATGGATATATTAGTGTAAGTTCTTGATTTCTTTGTGTTAAAGTAAAACTATACTAAACCACACTAAAAGCCATGCTTTTGTTTACTGTTGAGTCCAAACTGACCATACCTGACTTTCTAGCAAGTCTTCGGAAGCAGTAATTCACACAAGAGTTGATTGCCCATCTTTTCCTGTGGAACAGCTGGCAGATTTTAACTGGCTACCTTTACATTGGCAATGCGGTTCTTTACCACTAAGCCACAAGAGCTCCCTCTAAAAGCTGTTGTTGTTGTTGTTGTTGTTGTTATGTACTGTCAAGTCGTTTGCGACTCATAGCGACCCTATGTACAACAGCCCTAAACCCTGCTCTGTCCTGTGCCAGTTGCACTGCCTCTTAAACACCCATCCCGATTACCCCAGTCACTGAATCAATCCACCTCATAGACGGTCTTTCTCTCCTGCGCTGTCCCTCCACCCTACCAAGCATGATGTCCCTCTCCAAGGACCTGTCCCTCCTGGCAACATGTCCAAAGTATGTCAGACAAAGCCCCAGAATCCTTGCCTCCAAGGAGTAGCCTAGTTTAACCCTCTCCATGATAAATCTGTTTGTTTCCCTAGCAGTCCATGGTACATTCAGTACTCTTCTCCAGCACCAAAGCTCAAAAGCATCCACCACTCTCCTTCTGTCCTCCCTAGTCATTGTCCAACTCTCTGAGGCATAACAAGTGATTGCAAAGACCATGGCCTGTATCAGGCACATCTTAGTCTCCAGAGAGACACCGTTGCTCTTGAGTACTTTAGAGAGGTCCCTAATGGCAGACTTTCCCATCGCAATACGTTTTTTATTTCCTGGCTACTGGTGCCAAGAGTGTTGACCGTGGATCCGAGCAAACTGAAGCTGTGAACAATCTCAATCTCTTCGCCATCCATCCTGATGCTGCCAATTGGTCCAGTGGTGAGAATCTTTGTCGTTTTGACATTGAGCCTCAGTCCATACTGAAGGCTGCAGTCCCTGACCCTCTGCAGCAAGTACATGAGGTCTTCCTCATCTGTAGTCTTTGATATTCATCAGTCAGGGCTTCAGGTCCTCTTTCTTTTTAGCATGCAAGGTTGTGTCACCTGCATGTTGCAGATTGTTGTTGAGCCTTCTGTAATCCTAATGCTGTGTTCTTCATATAATACCACTTTTTACATTATTTCTTCAGTATACAGATTGTCAGAACTGCCAAATCCACTACTTTCAATTCTGACTCATGATAACTCTCTCTTAGATTTTTAAGCCAATGTAAATCTTTGTGGGAAAAGACAGTATATCCTTTTCTACAGAGCAGCTGGGGGGTTTGTAGCACAACAGATAATGTGCTATGCCATTCTCTTCTTACAGATTGTATAGGTATAGCAAAAGAACATAACCTTGACACATACTTTTTCTGATTTTAAACCATACCTTATCCTCTTGTTCTGTTGAATAAATCTTCTTGGCCTAGGCACAAATTCTGCATTAGTATAGTTAATTGTTCTAGAAACCCTATTCTTCATAACAAATGAAATGTTATCATCTGCACAGTTGAATGCCTTTGCATAGTCAATAAAACACAGGTTAACATGTTTCTGGTATTTTGTGTTTTCAGCTCAAGGTCTTGTTGGTATCAGTAATGGTATATTACTCACTCCATGTCCTCTTCTTAATCAGGCTTAGATATTTGACAGTTCTCTGTCAAGGTACTGCTGCAGCCACTTTCATATTCTCTTCAGCAAAATTTTATACAATTGTGTGAGATACCAATGCTGTCATTTGAATGTTCTCTCATTCTGTTGGGACACTTTTCTTTGGAATGGACACAAATATGGAACTCTTCTAGAAGTTGTCCATGTAGCTATGTGCCACATTTCTTGACATAGGAGAGTGAGCACTTTCTTCATTGCGCCCATTTATTGAAACTTTTTGGTTAATATTAACTCCTTTAGCCTTACATTTTCACCAGTTTCTTCTGTGAAACTTGGACTTCTTCCTTCAGTACCATTGATCATTTGCCACCTCTAAAATGACTGAACGTTGATCAAATGATAAGTATGTTCTTCCCTTTTGGTTTTCAATCTCGAGGTCTTTGCACATTTCATTCTATTACTTTGTCTTCTCCAACTCTCAGAATTCTACGTTTTTACATATCTCAATTTCTTCCATTTATTTTGGCTACCCTGTCTTCAAGAGCAAACTTCAGAGTCTTTTCTATCCATTTGTCTTTCTTTTCTGTATTTTAAGTGTCCTTTTGTTTTCTTCACACCATGGATGTCTTCCTACAACTCATGTGGTCTTTAAACATTGTTGTTAGGTGCCACCATCATGTAGATTATGACTCATAGCAACTATAGGGACAAAAGATCTAAACTTTGTTCTTCCCTGCTCTGTCCTCATAGTCTCTGATATACTCCAGCCTTTTGTTACCTTTGGTGCGTTGGTACATCCAGTTGATGGTCTTCCTCTCTATGACCTTCCACCTTAAATGTGTAAAATCTGTTCATGAGATGTTCTCTAAACTCAGGTAGGATATACTCAAGGCTGTACTATGGATCTTGCACTTGTTTTAATTTTCTTCAGCTTTAACATGAGTTTGCATATGATTCATGATCTGTTCCAAAATTAGTGTCTGGCTTGTTCTTTCTGATTGATGATTTTGAGCTGCTCCAACATCTCTTTCCACAGATATAGTGTCTCCTCCATGTGGAAAATCTGGTGATGTACACATGTGATCTAGTTTTTCAGAGTTAGATCCCCTAGTCTATCTTCATAGTCTGTCTTAATCTGGAAGCTATACTAAAACCCGTTCCCCGTGAATGACCCTGTTGGTATTTGCAATACCTTCCCACATCGTGGCAACATGCACACTACTATTATCCAACAGACTGAAAGCTAAATGGTAGCTGGTCTCCATTTATAATTTCTGTTTCAAGTATTCTCAATTTCCAATTTTTATTTGTGTCTACTTTATACCTAGGATTCATTTTCTTCATTGTAGTCTATAGTCTATAACATCCTTTACAGCTGAGTTTAAATCTTCAAGAAATCCTTTGATGACTCAGTCAACACTGATTTTGAGCCCTTAAGTTAAATATTATAATTTGTGCTCTTTTTATGTTAAGTTGCATGTGACTTTTCATGTGATCTACTACATTTAACTGTGTGCTAAGTTTTTTGTTTGTTTTACTCCCTCCAGAAATTGTTGTTGTTAGGAGCTGTTAGTCGAGCACGACTCATAGCAATCCTGTGAACAAAAGATCTGAACCCTACTCTATCCAGCGCCGTCCTCACACTTCCTGACACACAACAGCCCATTGCAACATCACTGTGTCTGTACACCTGGTTGAGGATCTTCCTCTCCCTCAATGACCCTCCACCCTTCCCAACATCATGTCCTTCTCCAAGGAATAGCATCTTCTAGCTATATGCCTAAAGTATGTGAGGCGAAGCCTCATCAAGAGTCTTTGTATTTGATGTTACCAAGCTATTTTTTAATGTTTTTTAATGGAATTCAATAATTTTTTGGGGGGAAAACAACAAAAAAGAAACGAACGGGAAAAGAAGAAAATGGCCCCCCCCCAACAAAACAACCAAAGGAATCAAAACAAAAAACCGGGGGAATGCAAGGCAACCTCCTGCCACTAGGCCAGCAGAGCTCCCTTAGAAAGCTCTTTTTATTGCTGTTTTCTTAGTCAGTTCATGGAAAAGGTTGAATGAGTGAATCTTTTGTAATTATCTGCTTGAGAACTATCTGGTAGAAAATACTTGTTGAATTGATAGCAATTTTAGTTACAGTAGACATCAACTGAGACAACTGGTTAAACAAACAAACAAAAGCCCAAATTTTTGAGAGAGTAATTTTGTGTAAGCCTTGATCACATTCCAAATCAAAATGAAACCCATTGCTCTCTAGTTTTTTTAAAAAAAACAAAACTTGCCCAATTTATGCAGATGATTTAGGTTGAAATAGTCATCAATGAAATGGATTAAGAAAAAGTGATATATCGTAAAGTTTTTAGAAAGACAGATGGTGATTTCTAGAATATTTAGAAAAAAAATTCCTTATTGATGACTGACAAATTGACATAAAATATTAATAGGAATAATTTTAATAATTTATGAAATGTAAAGATAGAAGTAGCTTTAGTAAATTTTAGTATATTTGCTATAATTTATTTTTAAATATGTATGTATGTGTAAATACAGTTCTAAAAGTTTATTAATTAAACATAGCACAAAATGTTCTTTCCTTCCTTACTTTTTTCCGTTGTCACTTGAGAAATTTTAGATTATTTTATACATGGAGTAGCTTTATTTTAGCCAAATATGGCTTATCACTACTAAGTTCCTATAAGGAAAGCATGTCTCTTTCCATCCCCCATTTTTTTATAACTTGCATAACACCATGGTCTTTGCATCAGAAAGCTGGACAATGACTAGAAGAAGAATTGAAGCCTTTGAACTGTGGTGCCAGAGAAGAGAATTGAATATACCATGGGACTGCTAGGAGAACAAACAGGTTCATCCTAGAGATGGGGAGACCAGGCTACTCCTTGGAGGCAAGGATTCTGAAGCTTTGTCTGACATACTTTGCAACATGTTGCAAGGAGGGATTAGTCCTTGGAGAGGGATTTCATGCTTGGGAGGGTGGAGAGACTGTGCAAGAGAGGAAGACCCTCGATGAGATGGACTGCTTCAATGACTGGGGAAATGAGGGATAGGTGTGTCAGAGACAGTAAGATAGGCACAGGATAGGGCAGGGTTTAGGGCTGTTTTACATAGTGTCACTGTGAGTTACAGGCAACTCATTGGGATATAACAACTTCTATTTGAATTTTCAGTTTGAGTTATATGGTTACCTCTGTCACAGCATTGTCTTCTCTGTATAGTAAATTGTCTCCCTGTGGAATAGTGTTTGCCTTTGTTTACTGTACCAAGCCTGTGCTTTTATCTTGAGGTAAGATGAACTTAAACACAGTTTCTAAAACATAGTGTTGCTCAAAAATATTGACTAAACAAATATATGTAATTTTTTCAGTCTTCATTGTAGTGCTTGGCATAGACAAATGATACATTCAATAAATACATACTAAATTAATGAATTATTTGGAAAAGAGGTTTCTGAAAATGCTTCTAAGGAATTAATGAGTCTTGTAAAGTGTGGATTAAAAGAGCATTTAGGTTTGGAATGAGAGGCTTTGTTGTTTAAAACACAGCTGAAGGGAACAAGCTTCCTGAAACTGAAGCTGGGTTCTGCATTTAGTAGATTAAGGTAAAAGCTTCTGTACAGCCTCAAAGACAGCACTATGCACATTATATGTCAGTATTACAGGAAGAGATGGGAGAAAGCCAAATTTAATTACTGAGGTGATTGTGATGATAATCCCATTTTTCTCATCCAGTTCACAGTCCTGGAAGGGATCCTAATCCAGTCTTTTTCTTTCCCTGAGGGATCTGACCATTTCCCTGTCTCATTTCAGCTGTACTGAAAATCTGAAGTAAAACTATTCATTGAGTTCTTTTCAGTTCAGTATGCAGAGATACTGTGATTGGCAGAGAGGAAATGTCATCAGAAACACTGACAGTGGTTATACTGGACATACAATATTAATTAATTAATGGAAATTGATTTCTTTTAGTAAAGAACCCAAATACTCTATTTTTTTTTTTCTTTTCAGGTTCTATCCTTTCTCCCTTCATAAATCTTTTGTTTTCATCAGTGTTTTGCTTTGACATGTATGTAAAGAACTACAGTGAAAATTCTAGGGTATGCCAGTGGCAAATTCGATTTAACCATTGGAATAGGCAGATAGAAATGTTTAGGAGAACTGGAATAGACTGGTACTGGTTAGGGCCTGTTGACACTCAGTTCACAAGATGCTGGCTAGAGTGAAATTTATGCCCCATTGTTGGGTCCTCAATTCTTCAGATCTTTAGCTCATTTTTTTTTAAAAAAATGTACTTGAATTGATTAGTGTTGGGGAAGTTGACTTGGACTGATCATATTTGCATGAGGCTGAAGTGAATTTATTTACTTATTAATATGCAGGGAGCTCTGATGGCCTAGTGGTAAGGAGTCGCACTGCCAGCCCTTGTTTGGATCCAACAGCTGCTTCAAGGGAGAGAGACGGACAGTCTTCTCCATGTGATTGAAAAACCCCTGGTGGGTCACTTATGAGTCAGCTCCAATTCAACAGCAAACAACAATTAATAGGCATTATGACTATATTTTATTTGACTGCTTAGTGCATTTTCTTGCTCTTGCATATTTATATGGGAAGTAAATCTGCAGACTGGTAAATGAACATGGAGTTGGAACAGAAAGATGATGAGTGAAATATAGATTTGGAGGATGGTTTTATTTGTTGGCACCTTCAGAATTTGATGGCCTGATTTCTACGGTAGCAATATGCATTAATAATAAACATTAAGGGAAAGTGAAATCTACTGACTAGATTACCATTTCACTTACATGGACCTGGAAGCAATACTTACTGGTGTCTCTCTTTTAGACTTTATGCAAGCTACTCATACTCTCTTGTTCTCATAATTTTTTTCAGATATTTTAATAACACTTAATAGCCTGTGCCTTTTTTTATGCTTAATAAAGCATTAACCAGGTCTCTGGTTGATTTCTATGTTTTATACCCAGTTAGAATCCAGTCAGTGGGACTGAGAAGGAAAGACCTAGCATTGTACTTCTGTCAGATTAGAGCCATGGACAACCCTATGGATTGTATTTCTTCTTTGACGTCCATGGAATCATCATAATTTGGAACTGACTTAGTGGGTTTAAGTATCAGAGTTTCTGGCCCTTTTCTACTGATTTTAGCCTCATTTCATCTGTTGTAAGTTCAGTTAGTGGATTTAGCATTCAGAGATTCAAAGGTTCCTTATTGCTTGGTTCTTTTGTAACAGGCATCACGATCATTGTGATGACTGTTGCCCCAGTTCTGCCCCTGACCTACCGCACAGTACTGCACCTGATGCAGACTACTAAGAGACAGATGTTCTCTTGATAGACTCATGCCTTCCTCACACAAAATCCCTGAATTAGAAGAATGTGCTGCATACGCTGCTTTGTTATTATGGGAATAAGATACTTACTTTCCTTTACTGAAGCACAGTCAGAATCTGTGCTAGGCACTCTCCGTATATCATGTTTCTTAATAACTCCGTGTTGAAATTATTAACTATTTGAAATACAAGGGAAGTGGGTTAGCAAGAGGCTTACATAACTTGCATGTGGTTGCATTCCTAGTAAATACTTCCTTTCAAACTCTATAATAAAGATTATTTTTTACTTTCCCTTTTAAAAGTAATATGTATCTGTTATTTAATGTCTGAAGGGGGAAAAAAGGCAAAGTGGAAATAAACAAAATAACCAGGATAGGCAGCCATTGTTCACATTCATTCATTCACTCACTCAGTGCCTCCACGGCGGTTCTGACTCCTAGTGACCTTGGGTTTCCAAGACTGTAAACTTTAATGGGAAGTCACAGCTCATGTTTCTGTCTCAGAGCTACTGGTGGATCCTAAACTGCCAGAGATTCACAGCATTTCGCTAAGCAGCACAGCATCCTACAGACCGTAACCTGCTGTTACCTGCTAACTTCTTATTGTTAACATTTTCTTAAACTTATTTTACTTTACATAGTGCCTTGAATTTGCTAAATAAGTTTGCTGTCGTACAAGCAGCCTGTTGTGTGAAGTCGAGTTGATTGAGATTCATACTGACCCTACAGGACAGAGTAGAACTGCCTCTGATGCTTTCCGAGGCTGTAATCGTCACAAGCCGACCACCACATCTCCGCCTGTGGTGTGTCTGGTGGGTTCAGTCAGCAGACCTTGCCATTACAACCATGTTCTTTACCATTGCATCGCTGAAGTGGGCTTCATACACAAAAGATTTTTCATTATTTTTATTTGCAAATTAAATGAATATTAAAGTTGGGAGTTGGAGGTTATTTCCTCACAGCATCCAGCTTCTGCTTGAACACATCCAGCGGTGAGGTGTTTTCCTTCATGAAGGGCTGCTATTCATTTGCTGATCATTCTGACTGTTAAGATGCACTGCAAGCTCCTCAGGAAGCTGTAGTCTCAGAGAGATAAGAGTAATGTATGAAATAGTTGCTGTTAGTACATGATAATACTTAAGGGTAATATAAATTGTCAGTGCTGTGAGTTAGGTGAGAAATACCATCACCTATGCAAGGACATCAGGAGGGAACTCTGTTGAACATAACTGTGCTTGAGTTATATATTTTAAAAGATGTCTTGGTATAATTATGAAGAAAAACTACACCAAATGAAACATATTCCCATTGAGTAGATTCCAACTCATGCAGAACCCTGTAGGACAGAATAGAACTGTCCCAGTACCATCTTTCTCTCTTGGACTGGTGAGTTCAAACCTCTGAACTTTTCATTAGCAAGCAGCTGGATACTATAACCTCAGAGCCACCAGAGCACCACTGAATTAACACAGTAATCTTGAAAAGGCATTTGGTATAATCTCTACTTTATTGATGTGATAAGTGAGTGTAAAATGAAAGGCATGCATTTTCTTGTCTTGCACACCGCCTAAAGTAGGTCCTGTGCTAGATCTTGGTGATTTCTTAAAATAACTTGTTTCTTATTATGGAAAGTGCACATGATGTAGAATATTTGGAAAGTATATATAATACTTCTAATAGCATACCACTTAGAGTTAATTCTAGTTACTAATTTGGTGCCTTTCTCGTCCATATTTACACATATAGGGATCATATATGTAGAGCTGTAGTTTGTATATCTTTTATATAAAAACAGAATTGTTATATTTATTTCATTTTTGTAAAATCTGGTAATCTTTCCCTATTGCTTAATTTTTAAGTGCCAGAAAGAATTCTTTTATGTACAGTGTTTTACAGCTGATCCTTCATTTCAAAACTTTACCTTATGCTTTGATAAACATTTATTTGTACAAATTAAGACTTCTGATTAAAAACTGTTGCCTAAACAAGTGTAATTTATACTTTCATTAATTACAGTATATTAAGATATCCAGTACTCTCCCTAGGAGACCCTGGGTGGTACAGATGGTTAAATGTATGACTGCTAGCCAAAAGGTTGGTAGTTCATACCCACCAGAGGCACTTCAGAAGACAGGCATGTGACGTTACACTTCTGGAAGGTCATTGCCTTGAAAACTCTCTGAAGCACGATTTTCTGCATAAGTGAAGTCACTATGAGTTAGAATTGACTTGGTGGCAACTAAGAATAGTACTCTCCTTAGCTCTGGTAGTCTGATGGTAGGGAATTGCACTGTCACCCTAAAGTCATGTGGTTCAAATCCATCAGTTTCTCTGTGAGAAAAAGTTGGGCAGATTCCTCCTATGTGATTTACATCCTCTGAAAACCTTATGGAGAGTCAGCTCCGAGTCAATTCAAACTTAATAGCACACAACAACATCCTAAGTAGTATCATTTGGAAAATTATTAATTCTCACTGGATTATGCTGAGTGAAATATCTCAGTCACAAAAAGACAAATATGGCATAATGCCATTGTTATAAAAGAGGACTGACATAAGGATTGGGGGAGACTGAGAAAGAGGGGATAAATAATGTATACTGCATTTGAAACAGACGAGGGAGAGAACTGTTTAAAAGGGACATATGATTAGGTATTAATCTCATGACGAGTCTAGAACGAAGGCTGCATAGTGGAGTGGACTTGAGGGGGGAGGGATTGAATAACAATGAAAGAGTTTTTTTCTTTTACTTTTCAAAGAGAAGAGTGAACTAGGGGGGAGGGGTGGGCAAGGAGAAAAGTATGAATGGAAATCCAAAGTCTCTATAAACTTTCTTTAAAGAAAAAAAAAATTATGATTTGAACCATAGTATGTAAGGGTTGTCATCTAAAGCACTGCCAGACTTATTTGTCTCTTTTTCTAAGAGAAAAGACAAAATTAAAAGTTTATTTATGCTAAATTACTCTGTGTCCTTCCTCTTGGCAGATCTCTGACATCTACATTAGTGGAGAGTCAGGAGACATGTCAGCCAAGGAGAAATTGCTCCTTTGGACCCAGAAGGTGACAGCTGGTTACACAGGAATCAAATGCACCAACTTTTCCTCCTGCTGGAGTGATGGGAAAATGTTTAATGCACTTATTCACAGATACAGGTAAATACAGTAAAGTATATAACAGAGGAACTTCTCATCTCTTACTTGTAATTGCTTGTAATGATTCCCTCAACTACCAGTCAAAATTCTGAAAAGGCATAATTGTTGAGTCCCTGCTATTCTAGGCCTTGGAGACATAATTAGCAGTGAACAAAATAGTAAAAGGTCTTGCTCTTATGGAGCCTACTGTACAGTGGAGAGAACAGACAGTGAACAAGTAAATGCTGCCACTCAGTGGTGCATGCAGTAGAGGAGTAGAGAGATGGGACTTTAGATAGAGTGGTCATTTCTCTGATGAAGATGCTTGGGCAGAGTCAGCAGAGAGGGAGCCATGTACACCTCTGGTTTCAGTGTTCTGGTTGGAGAAAGTTACAAGCAGGAAGGACCTGAAGCAGGAGCTTGTTCAGAGGAGTTGAGAAACACAGATGACTAGAAGGAAGATGGGTCGGCCAGGAAAACATCGGAGTTTTGAATGGCAGACATGAAAAATTGAGCTCTTAATGGTCGTAAACACACTCTAGTTTTCACTCTGCACTGGTTTATGGTACCTTTCCTATGAAATCTAACATATCTATTGTATGTGAGGGAACTCGGGACTGCTCGTGTATCATTAGAAATTAACTTAGCACCCTTCTAAACCTCCTACTCTTTTCTCTTAACTCAGTGTTTTTTCTTGGTATGAACTCCTATTTGTTATGTGGTTGGAAACCTTTCATATGCATTGGTGAACTTTTGCAGACCTGACCTGGTAGACATGGAAAGAGTACAAATCCAAAGTAACCGAGAGAATCTGGAGCAGGCCTTTGAAGTTGCAGAAAGACTGGGAGTTACTCGGTTACTGGATGCAGAAGGTGAGAAAGAGTTCATGAAATGTGGGGCATATTCATGCTTACATTTCCCTGCAGGTTCCTTTGCTCTGACTAAAACAATTCTTGTCCTTTCTTTTTCAGATGTGGATGTGCCATCTCCAGATGAAAAGTCCGTTATCACTTACGTGTCTTCAATTTATGATGCCTTCCCTAAAGTCCCTGAGGGTGGAGAAGGGATCAGTGCTACGGTAAAAAAAACTCTTCCTAAAATATTCTCTAAGGTTGATTTGTTTGGGTTGCTTAGGTAGTGTTACTTAAGCACACATTGGTGGTGGTGGTTGTTGTGTACCCTCAAGCCTATTTCAGTTCATGTTGTTACATTCTCTTGAATCAGAGCCATCTTATAGCTGACCCTCCAGTGGGTTTAGGACAGAGTATAATTGCCCCATTATGTCTGTTACCTTTACTGGAGCAGATCTCCCCAGCTCTTCTCTGCCATGAGGTTTTGGTGGCTTTAAAAGTAAATATTGTGATTCGTAGCCTAATGCTTAACCATTGGACCACCAAGGGTGCCTTCTCTTTGTGTACCAAGTCCCTTTATACTGAGCAAGCTGTGTCCACATCATCTTTATAATGCATAAACATTGTGCTTGGTTTCTGAAAGCTGTGTTATGTTATGTTATGTTATGTTATGTTATGTTATGTTATGTTATGTTATGTTAGTTATGTTATTATGTTAAGTTGGAATTGGCTCATACTGACTCTTCAGTGGGTATTCAGAGGCAGAGATTGCCCATCCATCTCCTGTGGACAGCTGGGGGATTCAAACTATGTGCCTTTTGTACCATATATCCCAAAAATACTAAATGAATGTCCTTACTCACCCTAGCTATAATTCAAGCTGAGGCAGTGGTATTTCTCAGCCTCTAATTTTAGTTTGATTATATATATCATAGGTCTTTTCTGTATATATTTAGTAGCTTGGTTTGTAGCATTTCTAAGATTGGAAAATTGAATCCTGTACTAAGAGATCCTCTGGGGTGCTTTGAAACTGGGACTCTGAGTGCAAAATTGAGCAACTCTTTAAATAATTAGAGGAAAGGATTGTATGTGGTTTGGAGTGGTCTCAGTTCTCCTCTACTAGTTTGGATATCACTAATGAGAGAATATGTTATGCTTGACTCTGACAATAGGAAGTGGACTCAAGGTGGCAAGAATACCAAAGCCGGGTGGATTCCCTCATCCCCTGGATCAAACAGCACACAATATTGATGGCAGATAAATCTTTCCCCCAGAACCCTGTTGAATTAAAGGTAAAGTCATGGGGCTTAAGTGCTTTTATAAATTGATGTTACAGAGTAAGCATCACATCTTGTTGCTGCTTGCTTTTTGAGAGAGATTATTCAGTCATTCACCAATATTAATTTTACAGGCACTTTATAACCAATATATACACTTCAAAGAAACAGAAATTTTAGCCAAGGAGAGAGAAAAAGGAAGAATTGAGGAATTATACAAATTACTAGAGGTAAGGAAACATATTCTTTACTAAGACTTTGGGTTTGCTGCTTTGCACCCTTCTTACTTTCTTGAGTTTCCTCTTCCCAACAAACCCTAGTATCCAAATTCTTGGACTGGCCTTCAAAATTTGGAGCAAATGGGCAGTATCAGCCCATGTGCATTTTTAAAGGATCTGTTGAAAAAGAAATAAGTAAGCAAGAAGCAACATAACATATAAGGAGTAAATAAAAGCTGGGGGATGTGGGTATAGCTACTCAAAGAGTATTTCTGACGCTTTTAGGTATGGATTGAATTTGGCCGAATTAAACTGCCTCAGGGTTACCACCCTAATGATGTGGAAGAGGAGTGGGGAAAACTCATCATTGAAATGCTGGAGCGAGAGAAATCACTTCGACCAGCTGTGGAGAGGTGGGTCCAGAGCCTTGGGGTGATCTGACATTTACTTACTGGGTTTTTCTGAGCCCTGATCTTAAATGACTTCTCCCTACTTTTAGGCTGGAACTACTGCTACAGATTGCAAACAAAATCCAGAATGGTGCTTTGAACTGTGAAGAAAAACTGACACTAGCTAAGAATACACTGCAGGCTGTGAGTCTCTGACTTCTTTTTTCTCACTTCTTATATCACACGCTTTCCACATCTCACCCTCTGCTCTAATAGGTGAAGGTAACAGTTAAGGAATCCAACTGTGTTATGTCCTTATTTCTTGGAATTGCAGTAAACTACTTGACTCTCCAAGCCCTAGTAGGTGGGAGCCATGAGAGTTTCTCCACCCTTATTCTCCCTTTCTTTCTCAGGATGCAGCTCACCTGGAGTCGGGCCAACCAGTACAATGTGAGTCTGATGTCATCATGTACATCCAGGAATGTGAAGGTCTCATCAGGCAGTTGCAGGTGGATCTCCAGATACTTCGAGATGAGAATTACTACCAACTAGAAGAGCTAGCTTTTAGGTGAGGACCAGGGAACTCAGAATGGGTTGTTGGTTTGCTTTCAGCTGAGGCTGTGTATCAAAAGTGAATTAGGACTTTCATACACATATTACTAGTTATCCTTCTATTTTCACAATAATATCTTAATGTGGTATTTGTCCTTATTAGACTCAGTTCACTCAGTAAAATGCTCTCTAAATTATTCCGTGTTATATAGCTGTTTTTGTTATGTGCTGTCAAGTCGCCTGCGATTCATAGTGACCTTATGTACAACAGCTCTGAACCCTGCTCTATCCTGAGCCAACCTTATTGTCTCTGACACACCTACTCCCATTACCTCAGTCCCTGAATCAACCCATTTCATCAAGGGTCTTCCTCTCTTGTGTTGTCCCTCCACCCTCCGAAGCATAATGTCCCTCTCCAAAGACTGGTCCCTCCTTGCAAAGTACCCAAAGTATTTCAGATGGAGTACTTTACAAAATCATTGCTCTTTAGTGCTGTATAGTATTACATTGTATGAACGTGCCATAGTTTCTCAATCCATTCATTTATTGATGGACAAATGATAAATAATTTTATAAAACACAATATATATGAGTGATCTTATGACAAAATGAAGGAAGTGAATGAAGGAATGTGTGGAACACAGTGAATACAAATTTTGTATGCAAACGAATATAATTATTTTTTTAAAAAATAAAAAAAGTGAATTAGAAGTCAGGCACTGACTTAGAGGACCTTGAAGGTCATTTAGTCTCACCTGACTCAGTGGGGCTACTACATATGCTTTATACGAGAAAATTCTGGTTGTAAAGAATAGTTTCTCATTATTGAAGTCCTCTGACAGCTAAATACTTGTAAGATTCCTCATTCATGTTGTTCTTGTTCTTTTCTTGTTCTTGTTAAGTGCTGTCAAGTTGAGCACAACTCATTCAACTCCATGAACTAAAGTCTTTACCCTGTTCTATAACTAGCGTCATTTCTCTAAGTTCATAGAGTTTTCATAGGCATGTGGTTTAGGAAGTGCATGCTACTTCTGTTTTCCAAGACTGTCTTAATCTGGGAGCTCCACCAAACACTGTCCATTCATTGAGGCATCTTAAAATACCCTGCATTTCAGAGTTAATTACAGAATGTGTTACCACATCTGTTCTACAAGCACTGGTGATCTGGTGTACTTACTTTATAGAGGAGGAAACCAAGACCAACAGAGGAGATGAGGAGTGTTTAAAGCCACACACAGTTAGTTTGTACACTAGAACCAGGAGCATATTACCCAATAAGCAAGACAAGCATGTGCTCAGGGCATCAAAAGAACAGGAATAGTGGGTGGGCTAGTCTGTAGGGAGTTAAGCTGCTAACCCAAACGTGAGACTTCTCTGATGGTTTGAATCTACCAGTGTCGTCACAGAAGAAGGATCAGCAGTTTTCTCACATGGCTTTTTAGGGCCCTCACTAAGAAGGACTCAAATCTTTTAACTCCTGATCCATTGTTTATTCTATTATATACCCTCCAGAAGTAATAGAATTGGATATTGATTTGCTTCCTTCTGGTTAACGCTATAATTTAGCATTTTCCTCAGATGTGACTAAATGAAGATATTAATAAGATCCCCATATTTTACTTTCTCTCTTCAAAACACTTCCCTGCTATGATCTCACCTTATTGGGATTTTGGGGTTTTTTTTTAAACCACACTCTTATAAAATGAAGAGGGAAGTTTTTCTTTTTTAAAAGTATGTTACAAATCTAAATCCTTTCCTTCTTTCTCTTTGATTTCAGGGTCATGCGCTTACAGGATGAATTGGTCACCTTGCGCCTAGAGTGCACAAACCTGTACCGGAAAGGCCATTTCACTACACTTGAGCTGGCTCCACCCTCTGCTCTAACCACTACTCATCTAAAGGCAGAACCTTTAACCAAAGGAACCCATTCTTCCTCTACCTCCTGGTTCCGAAAACCCATGACTCGGACTGAACTTGTGGCTATCTCCTCCTCTGAGGATGAAGGCAATCTCCGATTTGTTTATGAACTACTGTCTTGGGTAGAGGAGATGCAGGTGGGTATATATTGAAATGTTTACTAAATCAAATAACTTAGGTGTAAGAGGATCTTGTTACTTTGCGCTTTGATTCTCTTAATTATTGATGCTGCTGAAGACCCAGTCACTGTTTTCTTTAAATCTTAAGCAGATGAGGTCAACTGAGATTCTCAAAATTCTACACACTATTGCATAGGATTGGTTTTTTTATTTTTAATTTATTATTGATTTCAATGAAAATTTACAGAGACTTTGGATTTCCATTCATTCATTGTTGCACTTTCCTCCCCTCCCAACCCTCCCCCCCTAGTACACTACCCTCTTGGAAAAGTAAAAGAAAAATTCTTTCATTGTTTTACAATCCCTCCCCCCAGGGCCACTCCACTATGCAGCCTTCGCTCTGGACTCCCATCATGACAAAAATACCTAATAATGTATCCCTTTTTTAAACCGTTTTCTCCCTCATCTGTTTCAATGCAGTGTAGTATACATTATTGAACCCATCTTTCTTAGTCTCCCCCCAACCCCAATGTCATTCCTGTTTTACAACAGTGGCACTATTTGTCTTTTGTGACAGATATTTCACTCAGCATGTCCTCCAGGGTCACCCATTTTGAATAATATTGCATGAGTTCCTTGTTTTTCAGTTCAGCATACTGTTCCATTGTGTAAATATACCACAGCTTCTCTCCCCATTCATTTGTTGATGGACACTTAGGTTGTTTCCAACTCCTTGCTATTGTGAACAAAACCACAGTAAACATGGGTGTGCATATATCTGCTTGGCTGTCAGTTATGGTCTCTTTGGGGTATATTCCCAGTGGTGGAATTCCTGGGTCAAATGGTATCTCTATTTGCAACTTTTTGAGAAAGCGCCATACCGCCTTCCACAGAAGTTGCACCATTTTATACTCCCACCAACAGTGAATAAAGGTTCCAGTTTCTCCACAACCTCGCCAGCATTTGTTGCTTGCTGTTCTGTTCAATTTTGCTACTGTTACTGGGGTGAGATGATATCTCATAGTTGTTTTTGCATAGATATTTTTAACCATAAAGCCCTTTTACTGACTATGCCTAAGCAAAAGTTTGTGGGGACAATTACAGAGTCTGTAAATTTCAGTTATCCTTTTTTAAATTTATTCACAGATAAAAGAGATTATTTTTTACTTTCCCTCCTTTTTTTAAGTTGATTTAAACTTTTCTAAATTTTTTTTGGTTGAATGTTTATAAATCATACTGGTTTTTCATTCACTCACATACATTTTGTTTTATAACATAATTATAATTGATTAATGGCATTAATTCATTGTAATGCTGAATTAACCCCTTAAGGCATTCTAGTGTCATGGTCCGTAGCAAGTTGCTCTGTTAACCCAAAGGCACTGCCTCTCTGGTAGTTTGAATCTACCAGAAGCTCCACGGGAGAATAATGTATCATCTGTTCCTTTGCTATTTACAGCCGTGGAACGCCCACTAGAGGGTCAGCTATGAGTTGGTTATGACTCAACAGCAATGAGTTTTTTAGTATAAATCAGACCCTTATAGTAGAATACCTTTCCTGTAATTCGGCTTATCTATTATCTTTTTATTAAATTTTGTTCCACTCTCTCCTCCCCCTCCCTTACCATCCCTATAATTGTGTGTAAACAATTTCTTAGCTTTTTATAATAGTGATCTTATTCTATAATTGTCCTTTTATGACTGATTCAACATAATTTGTTCTAGATTCATCCATGTTATGCAGTATGTCACAAATTCTTGATCCTTTTTTCAGTGATACTCAATACTTGACTCTGTGAATACAATTTAGTTTCTTGAGCCATTCGTCCATGGATACTTGGGTTGTTTCTAAGTCTTTGCTTATGTAAATAATGCTGCATTAAACTTGGGTGTGCATGTGCCAGTTTATATCATAGGTTTACTTCTTTGGAATATGTACTTAGTAGTGGGATTGTTGAATCAATTGGTATTTCTATTCCCAACTTTCTAAGGAAGTGTCAAACTGCATTCCATAGGGATTGCAACATTTTACAGTCCCACCTGCATTGTATAAGAGTTTTAATCAATCGTTCCACACCTTAACCAGCATTTGTCATTTGCTGTCTTTGGAATGGTTGTCAAGATGAGATAATATCGTATTATGATGATACCGTTTTATTTTTATTTACATCTCTCTAATAACTAATGGGTTCAGAGCTAATGTAAATAGGGGTCGCTATGAGTCACAGGCAACTCGATGGCATGTAACAACACAGAAACAATAGCTAATGAACTTGAGCATTTCTTCATATGCTTGTTGGCCATCTGAATGCCTTCTTTGGTAGAGTGTTTTTTCATTTTCTCTTCCTACTTTGTAATTGGATTGTTTGATTTCTTTCTTGTTGAGGTGTTAGGATTTTCTGTAAATTTTAGAGTTGAACCTTTTTTCAGAAAGTCATTATAAAATTTTTTCCCCCAATCTGTTGATCCCTTTTTATGCTTGTGGAGAAATCTTTTGATGCACATAAGGATTTCATTTTGGGGCTGTCCTAATCAAATAGCTTATCCTTTCTTAATTTTACATTTTTGGTTATATTTAATAGTTTACTTTCAGCAAGATAGTTTGACATAGTGACTGTGACAGGGGCTTGAGCATATCAGAGATCATGAGGACAGGGCCTGGGGCAGATCTGTTGTCCATAGGGTTACTATGAGTTGTAGTCAACTTTATGACACCTAACAACAACAATTTATGCTATAGATTAGGGCTCTTCAGTTTGCACCCATTTTTTCTTTATGTTCTTTATAGTTCTAGGTTTAATGCCTATATCCTTTATCGATTTTGAGTGAGTTTTTATAGATACTGTGAAGTGTGAGTTTTGCTTCAGTTTTCTTATGGTGGTCTCAGCTTTTAAACAAGGCTGCTATGTTTCACAATTGAAAGGGTCATTGTTTATACACACACACACACACACACACACACACACACACACACATAATTGAGGCCACGAATGAAATGAAGTCTTTTTAGTGATTTCTCATATCTGTTTTAATTATGAAACTGGAGAAGAGACTCTAAAAGGGAAATGCAATTTTTGGTCAATGAAGACCCTTTCCTGGATAATAAATTCAGGACTGCATTCTCATAATGCAGCATCCAAAGTCTGCCTCAGCTTCTTGATAGTGACTGTGACAGGTTTCCTTGTAAGAGGTCTTAGGATCATGGCGAAGATGGAGATGTTCTTTTGCCCAATGTTCAGCTAAGCCATTTGCCTAAGCATTGATTCTTATTATTATCTTTACTTGTCAACTCAAGAATTAATATTTTTCTTTTTCAGATGAAACTAGAGAGAGCAGAATGGGGTAATGACCTGCCTAGTGTGGAGCTGCAGCTGGAAACTCAGCAGCACATCCACACCAGCGTAGAAGAACTGGGCTCAAGTGTCAAAGAGGCCAGGCTGTATGAGGTGAGAGGTGTTTCAAACCACAGGGAACGTGTCCCCAAGGAGAAGGAAAGAAAGTATTTCATTAACCCGATTTACTGAAAAGTAATACTGGTCTCTAAGGTCAATATTGATATGTTTCCAAACTTAGGCCTCATGCCTAGGAAAAATAAAAGAGGAGAAAAAGCATGTTTTTTCTATTTCACCATCTGCCAACAATGAAGAGCTAATATAGACTTTATTTGCTCAGTTGGTCTTCTGCTTCATATGTTCTGCTTAGAAATCCCTCAGAATTGCTGGAAGTTTAAGATGGCAAAGTCTTATCATTTGTGCTCACCCTGCTGAAGTGTTGTTCCCTTATTGCTGCTGTATACTATAAGCCCGACTCAGGATTTTGTTGTCTAGGATTTTTTGTGTACTGCTTGTCTATGTAAATAAATAATATTTATGTCATTGAAACCATAACTCTTTCTTAAATGGGTTTTCATTTCTTTCTTTCTTATCAGAACAAAATGTCTCAAAATTTCCATACCAGCTATGTTGAAACTCTTGGGAAGCTGGAAACCCAGTATTGTAAGTTAAAGGTGAGTTTTGACTGTATCTCTTAAGTTCTGTTCATGGAAGATTTTATTTCCTCCAATAGCCCCTCTTCCTGAAGATTGAGAAATTATGGTGCATTCACACAGCACACAGGAGCATTGATTTTATATATTATTACCTAACTTGGGAGGGATTGAAGAGCATTATGCTGAGTTAACTAAGTCCCAGAAGCACAAATATTGTGTAAAACCATTATTGTAGTATGGGTATAAAGATCTGGGAAGGGGGATAGAAGCAGAGGGATGAAGCTGTGCAGGGGGAGGGGAGGACTAATTATGGAATTGTATAATTTGATGGGGTGGGAATGAGGGAAGTTGGAAGAATCTGTTCTGGAAAATAATGTATTTGAATTTTGTAAATAAACTAGTATCTTTTTTTTTTTTAATCTCATAGTTTAGTCTGTTTTGGTTTTCTGTTTATTAGGTTATATTATTGACAGTGCAGTTGTTCATATATATTATAACATTCCTAAGTTTTCTTAATGGATTAAAAAAACCCTCTTTTTCTAAATAGTTAAGTACTTAAGTAGCATATCTCCTTGCGACTTTGCTTCAGCAAAGCAGTGGTTAGATGTACTTTGAGACACTCATCACTAAAAGTATGAGAGTGATTGAGAGAGAATCCCTCTTATATCTGTTTGTTATTTCTATCTATCAAGACTACAGAATAGGACAGGACTAGGATCCTTTTCAGCTAGCATTGAAGATGGCTCTGAGAAACCATTCTTTAAGTCTGATGCTTTGTATTAAACTTGAATTAATTAATTTCCGTAATAGAACAGTAAGAAGGCTAATTCATTTCCTTCGTTATTCTTTGTTTTTATACCAACTGTCCTATCTTCTGCAGGTGCATGGATACATACAGATACATTTTAATATTTTAATCTTTGCTTTATCTAGGAAACTTCCAGCTTCCGGATGAGGCACCTTCAGAGCCTGCATAAATTTGTCTCCAGAGCTACAGCTGAGTTGATCTGGTTGAATGAGAAGGAGGAGGAGGAACTAGCATATGATTGGAGTGACAACAATCCCAATATTTCAGCCAAGAAAAATTATTTCTCTGTGAGTCTATCACAACAAGCCAGTCATGTTTATGTAATAGCAGCAGGAGACAGAGTTTCAGAGAGATTGGGTTTTTGGAGTTGCTCTCTGCTTCATTAGCATATGAGAGTGATTGGGAGAATAGTGGGGAAGGGCACCGGAACCCTAGAACTGATTTATTTGGAATGCATCTAGCCAGTGAATTTGGTGAATGTGACAACAATCTGTAAGTTCAGTAATTTTTTAAGTACTACAGTTCCTTGGCTAAGATTACAGAGTTTCGAGTGAAAAGATGGCTAAATTAAAATTCTTTTCCTCTATTGATAGCTTTGTGACCTTGAACAAGTCATTCTATCTCTCTGGGTCTCCACTAAATAGAAAAATAGCAACATTTCAAAATTCTGTTATAAAAATTGCATAAGATTTCATAAGCTGATACAGGCAAGGGAGCCCTATCAGCACTGAAGGCATTAACTAAAGTGGTTCAAGCTTAGAGTCAGTTTCAGTAAAGATTTACAGCCTCAGAAACCCCAGTCCTATAGGAGTATTATGAATCAGAACTGTCTTGTAGGAACTGAGTATGTTTTTTGGTTGAATGTAGACAAAACACCTGTTTGGCCCATATGGTAAATGTGGTAGTAACTCTATGATAATGATCTTTATTAATCTTGCTATTTTTGTTATTAGAAGTATTATTTACCTAGGTATACTCTTGAGTTCTTAAATTCTGAATAATATTTGGCCTTAATTTTTTCATCTGTAAAATGGGAAGAAAAATTCTGCATTGTCCAATGAGAGAGTGCTTTTATTTTGAATGAACAGTGCCTATAATGGCCTCCAGAGCTCCCTTGCATATGAATGTTATTGTTGACTGCCCTTGAGTTGAGGCCTGAAGCCTTTTTATAACTATCGTCATTTATCAAAGTTCATAGAGTTTCCAGAGGCATGTTGTTTAGGAAGTGGATACCACTCCTGTTTTCAATGTATATAAATAGGTGGGGGTTATTTTTGGTGCTTTTAGTGTTTTCATATCTTAGAATTTTTAAGGGTTTTGTGAACAACTTTAAAAACTCTGTAGAGCAGTTCTACTCTGTATGCATGGTATTGCCATGAGTCAGAATTAATGCAGCAAATACTAGTAAGAACAGCAAGAACTATGCAAACAGGGAATATTTTCCACTAATACTTTGTATACTCAGTGGCTAATTCCATTGACTTAGAGATCTTAAGAAATGGGATATGTTTTGGTTGGAGAATGTGAAATGAATTTTTTCAAGTAAAGAAGGAAGAATGATCATTATGGGGATATTATGAGAACAGAACTGAGACTTTATTCCAGAGATACAAAGGATAAAGCTCTAAAAATACCAAGGAAAAAGGGATAGAAATTCAGATTGTAAGGGTCAGTACCAGCTTCACAGAAGAAGTGGCATTTAAATTGAGTCCAATTGAGTCAGACAGCAGCATTGCAGGCTGAGGAAATATTTGCAGCAAAGCCAGTCAGTCAGTGATACTGATCTACTGGTGTGCCATGGACTAGTAGCTGAATGCTAGCAGGAACTATTCACTCCAGCCAAGCCATTTGCTTTCTTTGCCTCTACTGCTCATTCTGTGTTTTCTCCCTTTACTCAAGTCTAGCTTGGGCTTTTTGTGACTCATTCCCCAATAATTCTACCATTCTGAGTCTCTGAAATCTTCTGACATATACTCTTTATATATCTCTTTGTATTATAGGCCCAAAGATGTTCTATGTCTCTTTGTATCATAGACTCCTTTAAGTGAGTCCAGAGACTGCAGCTTCCCCCCACCCTTTTTCATTCTTGCTGCTCTTTTCTGAATGACACTTAGTGCATACAATGGAATTTCTCTTCCAGGAGTTGACAGTGGAACTAGAGGAGAAGCAGGATGTGTTCCGGTCTCTCCAGGATACAGCAGAGCTGCTGTCACTTGAGAACCACCCAGCCAAACAGACAGTGGAGGTATGTGACTTGAGAATGGGTGAAAACGAGATGTTCAGAGGTGATATTTAGAGAAGTATTCCAATCAGAGGCTTTGTTCCACTGAGACTTGGAGGAAGTCTTAGGCATCATTTATCTGGAGTCATAAAAGACTACACCTTTCCTTCCTTCACTGTTCCTATAGCCCCTGAAATACTGTACACTGTTTTAATACTCTAAGGAGAATACCGAGAGCACCTGAAGGCTGACTTCTAACTTTATACAACAAAGTGATAATGGACCATTTTTTTTTCAAATTGTTATCCACACAGATCCCTCTTCTTGTTGTGCCTTTACTTATCAGAGAGGTGATCAAGGAAGCTAGAGTGGGTTTTTAATACCCATGTTTTGCTAATTAGATCATTTAGTAGAAGAGAATTTTTTTTCACTTAACTTTTTTCTAATAAAGTCGTATTTGATAAAAAGTAGGTCTCTCTTTCCCTTGGGAATTATTGACTATATGCTGATAAATAGCTTTCTCTTTTTTTGGCTGTGTATTATTAGATAGAGTTGTACAATGGAAGAGAGCGTTGTATATCCATATTGTGCCTGTTAAACTCATGCCCCTTTGTCTGCGTGTGTGATTGTTGTAGGCTTACAGTGCGGCTGTCCAGTCCCAGTTACAGTGGATGAAGCAGCTCTGCTTGTGTGTTGAGCAGCATGTGAAAGAGAATACTGCTTACTTTCAGGTATGGTGGAATGAGTGTGAGTGTGTGTGATTAAAGACATCTGAATTAGTTTGTACTGTATAAAATACCCCCTCAAAACTTATTTAAAGCAACAATCAATTCATTCAGCTCATGGTTCTGTGGGTTGGTCATTAATTAAGGCTCAGCTTAACAGTTCTTTTCACATTGCCTGAGCTTTCTCCTGACTGCAGGCAGCTAGGAGGTGAGCTGGGGCCCACTGGCTTCTCATATACTTGACAGTTGGTTGTGGTGGTGGGATAAAGGCTGTGTATCCCTAGCATCCAACAGATTAGGCTAGACTTCTTCACAAAGTGATTGATTATGCTGCTTGAGCAGCAGAAGAACCAATCCTAGTGTATAAGCAGATTTGTTGTTTTGTTGGGGTTTGGGTTTTTTTTTTTTTTCTGATTCTGTCACATTTATAAATGTGCCATTGCCCAAAGCAAGTCATAGAACCAAACTCAGATTCAGGAGCAGTAGAAATAGGCTTTATGTCCTAATGGAGGAGCTAAAAAATATTGTGACCACTTCAGAGGGGTTTTTTTTCTTCAGTGAAAGAATGTACTTACAGTTTTTTCTCCTCTGATCATTTTGAAATAATAACTATTTGATACTTTGACCCTGTTGGCTTTTATGAGATATACCTCCCAGCTAAGTGCCAGAAGCCAGGAGGAAAAATAGCAATGATTTCTGAGCATGAGAAACAGTAGACTCTTTGATAGACAGCCAAAGAGCTTTGATGGCACAATGGTCAAGTTCTTGGTTACCAACTGGAAGGTTGGTGGTAAGAGCCCACCAGCTTTTCTGTAGGAGAAAGATGTAGCATTCTGCTTCAGTAAAGATTACTATATTCAAAATGTTCTGTCTGTCCTATAGGTTCATTCTGTAAATTGAATCAGCTTTATGACAGTGGGTTTGGCTTTCATTCCATTTTTTTTTGAGAGGAGAATATCGAGAGCACCAAGGCTGACTTCTAACTTTACGGAACAAAGTGATAATGGGCCATTTTTTTTCAAATTGTTATCCACACAGATCCCTCTGTGTCCCTTATGTGCTATCAAGTTGCCTGCAACTTACAGTGACCTTAAGTATAGCAGCTCTAAAGCCTAGCCTGTCCTGAGCCAGTATCCCTGATTCTAACACACCAACCTTCGTTTCCCTAGTTACTGTGTCAATCCATCTCATCCAGGATCTTCCTCTCCTGCACTGTCCCTCCACCCTTCTTAGCATGATGTCCTTCTTCAAGGACTGGTCCCTCCTGGCCACATGCTAATAATTTCTCACAAATTTTGTGGAGTATGCTCAGATTTGCACAATAAGATTGCTCTTTCTTGATTAACATCTCAGTTTTGTGATGTGTTTTACACAAGGCATCTCTCTCTTATATCCCCACAGTTCTTCAGTGATGCCCGAGACCTGGATTCATTCTTAAAGAACCTTCAAGACTCCATCAAACGAAAATATACATGTGATCACAATACCAGCTTATCCCGCCTGGAGGACCTGCTCCAGGACTCCATGGTAGGTGTTGCCTCAGTTGGGATATTTACTCCTTGGGAAGAGAGAAAACCATAGCAACTGCTGCTGCTTATATCTGTGAAATCACCTGGGTGATATTCAGTGTTAAAAAGTTTAGCCCACACTCAAGTACAGTTTAATCAGTTTTATTCTGGCCCTTTTCTTTTCCTGAAAGAAGTTGCAAGTAAGATTCTTTTTTTGTGTGTTATTGAGTTAAAGGCTAGTCATCTCCCTTTGAACCACTTAAAGCTTATCTTACTTTGTATTGTTTCAATTTTAATTCAATATATAGAAACAGAGATGAGCTGTAGAATATGAAAACCAGTTGAATGGATTAACCATGTCAAAATGTTTATCTTCTCATGCAAAGGAGAATTAAAATACACAGTGAAATAGAAGGCAAATATTTCCTTACTGATAATTTTCTTTTCAATAAGATAATGATGTGTTTTGGAGCTTCCAGTGGATAATGGTGACTGAACTGAAGATTTGTGGTTCAACCATACATAGTGTGTCTCCAAGACTAAGGTCCCATGATCTGCTCTCCAACAGATTGCAGACAAAAAGACAAGTTCTGTGGGGCAGCTCTGTTGTAGCAGGCATGGGGTTGCTGTGAGTGGGAGTTGCCTCAATGGCAGTTAACAACAATTTAGTAGGTTTTAGAAAATGGGTTCTAATCAATCAAGGATAATATTAAAATCTTATTCAGATTTGTCTGCTTATATAGCAATATTAACTTATTAAAAATAGTTTTTGCATCTAGTACTTAATACAAATTTATGTTTATTTTGTCCAATGAATTGTTGTTAGGAGTGCTGGTGATAAAGTCAGCAGCAAGACTGTTTACATTTATTTAATGTACGTTGTACTAAGACCCAAGCTCTATCTCATTGAATATAAAAATGTATATGTAATAGGGAATTTGCTTTTTCTATGTGAGAATCGAAGAGAATTTCCAAATCATTTCACTAAAAATGTCTGATAAGAGAATTAGAATAATTCCAAACAGTATTCTTTTTTGGGTGGGTGAGAAATGAACCTTTGTGAACATTTGTTGATTTCCTTTTTTTTCTTTTCTTTTAAAGTATACTTTCAGTACTTCAAAATATATTGCAAAACTGAATTGGTTTATAATCAGTGTTTCATCTGGGCCAGTAGTCTGTTACTTGAATTAACCTGGAATAAAGGATAAACACCTGGCTTTTCAGATGTTGTCTTTAGAATGTCTCTTTGGAGGTACTGCATGTGTGAAGGAGGAAGATAATCCTTGGCTCTCATCTCCTCCCTCCCACAGAGTACCCGTCTCTCACAGGGTAACTCCTCTGCTGTTGTCATATCTTCTCTTCTCGAGGGTCGCTGCTCTCTTCCTTCCTCTCCAGGTCAGGGGCCTCGGGTTGGCGGCATCATCGGGGCATGGAGTCACCTGGGTCTGCTCCTCAGCTTATCCGACAGGTTCGGGAGCATCTGTCCTGGCTTCTGATCCCTTTCAGAATTTTTACCACGCTCAGCACTTGGTCTCTGAAGCTTGAGATGTTTGACTGTGGGTTAGACAGAAATTGACATCTTTAATAGAAGGAAACTGAAATGGGTAGACCAGCTCTCAAGTATGGAACAATGTGGCTGTCCCCCTATATATTCCATTCCTCTTTCTTAACTAATAAGTTAAAGTTGTATTTCTTCCAATCATGCTCCCGGGGACAGGCACAGGTAGTTTATTTAAGCATTTATTTTTCTTTACTTGCATATTCTTATTCTTTAATGGCATTTCTTAACATTATTAACTCTTTGCTTTCATCACATCTACTTCCATCCTAAGAAAGCCCTTTTCTGGGGACTTTCATACATCAAAAGGCTTGATATATCTGGATTAATAGACAAAAGCTTATTCTTTACTTTCTAATAGCATTGGTAGTAGATTGCTACCAATTTTGTGGACAAGTTCATTGGTTTTTAAGATAATTGCATTTGCAGAAACATGAGAATTTCCATTTTGCATGATATTTCTTTGAAACTAGTCAAATGTACATGAGTATGGCAAGCTGCAGGAAATTAAAAGGTAAATGTTAAATCATTTCTCATGATGCCTTCATCATCGGCATTATTGAACTAAGATCTTCTAGAGAACTTGACTCAATTGAAGAAAGTTAAATACTTATAGATCTTGGAACATAAAATTATTTTTTAACAAAATATTTTTAAAGTAGAATTTTAGTTTTTCTTAAGTAGGAAGGCAAGAACTGGCTTCTAATGAGGAAATGAAAAGCAATAACTGAACAACAATAAGAAAAATAATTCATATTTTTAGCTTCTGTGGTCTCCTAGTTTATCTACCTAGTTTTCATTTGGCAGCTAGAATACTTGTTTTGCTTTGTTTTATCTTTGCATGTGACTTTATTATTTATTGAAAAGGCACAGAGAGAAAGCTACAAAATTTGAGTTAGAAGCATTTATACAAGATAGAAGTATACTCTATTTTCTGTATCCTTGTGTTTCTAAGATGGCTCCACTGCAGATCCCTACTTAATTGAGATGTGACATTCTCTGAGGGAGTGGAGCATTTTTATTTTGTAACCCTAACTAGCAACATTAATGTCTTTTTGTTTTTCTTCTCCTTTTGTAGGATGAAAAGGAACAGCTTATACAGTCCAAGAGTTCCGTTGCCAGTCTTGTTGGGCGATCAAAAGCTATTGTTCAGCTAAAGCCTCGCAGTCCAGACCATGTGCTGAAGAGCACCATTTCTGTTAAGGCCATCTGTGACTATCGGCAGATTGAGGTAAGCAAGTGAAAGCGTGCTTCTAAGTATCAGACAGAAGGAAAACCTGTTGGAATTAAGATAATAAGGAAAGAGCAAGCAATAGGGTTTCTTTTATTTGAATTTAAGCATGATCAGATTTCTCCCCTCATTTTTATTTTAAAAGTGTCAGTCTTGCCCTCTTCTTGGCCTCAGTGATTTATGTCACCATTCACTGACTTACCTAAGCAGTGGGGGTATGAGGTATGGTGCTTTCAATACCATTAGAGAAAAGGAAGAGACAGGTGCATAAGTGCAAATACATCAAAGGTGATCATTGTTACATGCATAATTCCACACTACCAATAATAACAGGCTTTAATCCACGAATGAATGTACAGGCAGGCAGGCAGGATGAGTAGATACGGGCAGGAGAAAGGGACTACATACATAACCATACATAGCTGAAGGTTCTATGTGCATATTTGTATATGCTGAAATTATCCATGTGTATAGTAGTGCCAAGAGACAGCAAAGTATTACGTTTCTTAGTCAAAACCCAGCATTCTTAGGGAATGAATTGATAGGGCCTCAAGACCAGCCTCTTGAGACATCCAGGTCAACTGGCTTACCATGGTCCGTAAAAATCTACACTCTGCTTTAGTAAGTAGGGCTTTTTAAGGCTAGAGTCTTAAAGCTACCAAGTGGCTACTGCAAGTGGTACAGTGATTGGTCTCTCCCTGTCGGGGGGGGGGGGGGGGAAGGAGAATGAAGAAAATCAAAGACACCTAGAAACAGTCCTTCAGCCTCCACTACCCTGAGACCAGAAGAACTAGTTGGTGCCTGTCGACCACTGTTAACCGCTCTTAAAGGGATCACAGTAGAGGATTCTGGACAGAGTAGGAGAAAATATGAAAAAAACCTTCAAGATCATGAGTGACCACTCTTGCTGGTCTGATAAAGACTAGTGGAACCCACAGACAATGTAGGCACTGGCCCTATTTAAAGCTGTAACTGAACACAATCCTGTAGCTGTACTTTCAACCAAACAATAGACATGCTTATAAGGTTAACAGTACCAATAGAGAGGTTTAATTCTATAGAAGTCCAAAAGGACAGGAATAAGGCTTAGGTGGCAAGATGGATTAGGCTAAAAGGATGAATGAAAATGAGACTCATAAGGTGTAAGTGGGATGAGAACTGTTACAATGTGAGGACTGTAATTAAGGTCATAAAACATAATCTATATGAATGACTGTGAAATTCCATTCCAAGCACAATAAAAAGTGTAAAAGAAAGAAATGGTGCTTTTTACCACCTAGGAGATGTCCTATGCTTTTCATTTTTTCTTCTTCTCTCCTATTCAACTCCACTCCCAACCCCAGCTAGCTAGTAGTTGTTGTTGTTGTTGTTGTTATGTGCCGTTGAGTCGTTTGTGACTCATAGCGACCCTATATAGAACAACAGCTCTAAACCCTGCTCTGTCCTGTGCCAATCGCACTGCCTCTGACACACCCATCCCAATTACCCCAGTCACTGAATCAGTCCACCTCATAGAGGGTCTTCCCTCTTGCGCCGTCCCTCCACCCACCCAAGCATGATGTTCCTCTCCAAGGACCTGTCCCTCCTTGCAACATGCTCAAAGTATGTCAGACGAAGCCCCAGAATCCTTGTTGTATCATTTAAATATACTTCTTTGTATTCCTGCTGCTCCTGCTCTTGTTTAGACATTTGTTTCATTCACTTGGATCACGTGAGTCTCCTTATTCAATGCATCCTACCAGCAGCATGATAATGTGCCATCCCCTGCTTTAATCTTAAAATTTCCAATTGTTCTGGGAGAAAAGCGGCACTCCTTAATGCAGTTTACAGAACCTTGAATAATCTCACTTTACCTCTTTTCAAAGATTAGATTATGTCCTTTCCATTATTCCCCAGGAAGTATGCAAAGATTAGGTTTTGTCCCTTCCATTTTTCCCTAGTAAACTGCTATGCTCTAGCACTTGTTACATAGTGTTTCAATATAACTGGTCAAGGAGCCCTGCTGACCAAGAAGTCCAAACCCTCCTGCCTGCTGCTCTCCAAGGTGATTTGTGTCCATAAAGATTACAGGAATGGGATACTACATAATGGAATACTATGCTACATTGAAAAACAAGGAACTCATGAAATATTATATAAAATCGGTGACCCTAGAGGACATTATGCTGAGTGAAATATCTCAGTCACCAAAGGACAAATACTGCATAGTGCCACTTGTAAAGTGGGACTGACATCAATGTTGGGGGGAGACTGAGAAAGAGGGGATAAATAATGTATCCTGCATTGAAACACATGAGGGAACAAACTGTTTAGGAGGAATATATGATTAGGTGGTACTGTCATGACAGGAGTCCAGAGTGAAAGCTGCGTAGTGGAGTTGATGGGGGGAGGGGATTTGAATAACAATGAAATGAAATTTTTTTTTTTTTTACTTTCTACAGAGAAAAGTTAACTGGGGAGGTGGGGAGGAGTGGGCAGGGATGAAAGTGTGCAACTATGAATGAATGGAAATCCAAAGTCTGTAAACTTTCATTAAAATAATTTTATTTTAATTAACACTAACACACCGTAGGACAGTTCTGCTGTATCATGTTGAATCTTATGAGTTGAAATTAATTTGACAGCATATCATAACTTTGTGACTATATATGCCATATTTTTTTCAACATCCAATATGACCTTTTTTTTTCTGTTCATTTAAAAACCACGTCTAATGTCAAACGTGTTAGACAATCCAGTATGATTTTAATAACAGGGCAGGATCTGGGGTTAGTTCTTGCAGTCGCAACTGGCTCTTTATCCTCGGGCAGGCTCGAACTTGGAGTTGACACACGGTTGTGTTATCTTTGCAAAATGAAGCACTCATTTACATTAGTTTCCTGTACATGTTGAGGGCATTATAAAAGTATACACATTGCTATCCACATGCTATTTGTAAAGAATATTAGAATATGAGAACTGTTCTAATGTGCTACCATTGTAGCATTCCCCGTAGTGGATTAGATAATTTATAGGCATATAGTAGATCTCAGTGTATATTGTTGTTGTTAGAGACTGTCAAGTCGAGTATGACTCATAGTGACCCTGGAAACAACGGATCTGAAACTTGTGCTACTCTTTCAATCTCTGACACACTCAAGCTCGTTGCTGCAATCACTGTGTCAGTCCATCTGATTGAGGGTCTTCTGTCCTTTACCATCCCTCTGTCTTTACAAGAATGATGTCCTTCTCCAAGGAGTTGCCTTTCCTAGGACCATACTCAAAGTATGTGAGACAAAGCTTTATCTTTGCCTCCAAGGAGGACTCTAGCTACACCTTCTCCAAGATCTATCTGTATATATTAGTGATACAAAAGAATGATTGAGTAAAAGAAAGAATGAGACTTAACCTTTCTATATCTTACTATTTTTTTCCTATACAAAAGGATAATAATGTCAGTTACTTGTTTCTCAAAATGCTGAAACTGTTTCAGAGATTTGGGTGGAATTATAGGAAGGAATGACATCATGCCTGGAAGGGTAGAAGGTTGGCAAAAAAGAGGAAGACCTTCTACAAGATGGATTTACATGGTGACTGTATATCAAGTATATCAGAGATGGTAAGGATGGCACGAGACAGGGTGAGATTGCAGCTTTGTTGTCCTTAGGGTCATTATGAGTCCACTCGATGGCACAACAATAGGAAGAAAAGAGAAGGAAATATTGAGAAAACAAAGTTGTGATTATTCATGTCCCTTCTACTCTTTTTTACATGCTTGCTTGTAAGTTCAGAAAGATTGGTTTTATGTGTGTTATAATCTTTTAAAATACAGTATGTTACTTGACATGTAACAGGCATATTATACTTTTCCCTTAATTTATTTGATGTCATATTTCCTGTGTTATGTATTTATACACATTTTCTTTTTGTTAAACTCACGGACTCTAAAGAAAAATCACAGAGCTCTAAAATACTCTGGCATAAAGCACTAGCTAATAAAAGGTTATTGCCTTATTCATTAGCAATAATTTGTTAATTTGTCTCTTCAGATCACTGTTTGCAAGAATGATGAATGTGTGTTAGAAGATAATTCCCAGCGGACCAAATGGAAAGTGATCAGCCCCACAGGGAACGAGGCAATGGTGCCTTCAGTCTGCTTCCTCATCCCTCCACCCAATAAGGATGCCGTTGAAATGGCCAGCAGGTAACTTTGCTCCACTACCACTCATTCCTGCCTTCTGCTCTTTGATCTGAGCAAACTGGTAGGGAAATGTATGATGTCCTTGAGCCTAACCCAAGCCATGCTGTTTTTAATTTCTCCATATGCTTGTGAAAGTTGGAGAGTGAACAAGGAATGAATGCCTAAACCAAAGAAGTAGTGCCTGTGAACTGTGGTGCTGGCAAAGTGTATTGCATACACTGTGGATTGCCAAAAGAACAAACAGATCTATCTGAAAAGCCAGACTGGTCCTTAGAAACAAAGGTTATGAGACTGTCTCACTTACTTTTATCAAGCTTCAAGTGGGGGCAGTCGGCGAAAAAGCATAGCATGCTTGGAAAGGGGAAGAGTCAGCATAAGAGAAGAAGACCCCTAACAAGATGGATTGAACCCTAGCATTTTTCTTCATCTTCACTTTGGAAATCCCTTCCACCTCTCTTCAGTGTTCTGTTCAGGATCTTCTGATTCCTTGACTCCAAGTTATCTTGACTTCCTCTCTGTTTTGGTCAAGAGCATTCTCCTTTAATAGCTTTTTGACAACAGCTGCTTGGGAAGTGATTTGGGTTTTTTGTGACTTTTCATTTTCCTCAATCTGAAAATATCTTTCCTCTCATTTGATTGGTCAGCTACAGAATTCTAATTTGAGGATTATTTTCACTCTGAACATTGAATTGGATTGAAGACAGTGCTTTATTGTTTTTTAGCTTTAACAATTTGTTGTTGAGGCCCAGTTATTACATTTTTATACTTTTTTAAAAGTTTACATAATAGTAAAATATTTTGGGGGGAGTCTTTCTGTTGATTTTGATAAATGCACAGTATCCTGTATCTACCATCACAGCCATGATACAAAGCAACATTGTACCCTTTGAACAAACTCTTTCTCTCTCTAGAAATTTTTTTTTCTATAATTATATTTTATTAATTTTCATAAACACTTACAGAGATTTTGGGCTTCCACTCATTCATTGTGCACTATTCTCTCTACCCTCCTCCCAGTTTGTTCTTGTCCAAATGCCACAGTGCTTGTCAAAGCCAGTTCTGATTAATCTTCTTTGTCAGTGTGTCCTTTGCCATTCCCTATCACTCCTCCCTGTCTCTCTAGAAATTTTTAAACTCTTCTCTTTCTCTAATATTTGGCAAGAGTGTTTTCTCTACCTTAATCCAGGTCTTTTTTGCAGTCATTATGCTTTAACTCAAAATTTCTATCTTTCGGATCTGAGAAACTGTTCTTGGATTATTCATTATTAATTTTATTCTGGACAAATATCTGATTGGTAATTAGTTTTATTTTTCCATTTCTCTCTTTCAAGAAGTCCCACTTGTCAAAGCTGGGACCTCTTGAACCAGTTCTGGGACCTCATGAACCAATTCTCTGATTGGTTTTGTTGGGGTTTTTGGTCTGTTTTCACTTTAGGCTTTTTCTTATAAAGTTTTATTTTGTTAAATTGCTTTTGTCCTTTTTGTCCTTTTTTGTGAATGATTTGAAGTTCCTTCTGTTCTTTAGAGTCGCTGCTTTCTCAACTTTCCTCTTCAGGTCCTTTTTCTCAGTCCACTTTAATTCAGTCTTTTAATAGCAGAAACATCCCTTGGATGTTAATCTTGATTATCTACCTACATTTAATAGTGTAGCCCTGAAAATTGGGTTGGAAACTGTGGCTTGCCAACTGGAAGCTTCAAAGTAGCTGATCAAAGATTTGGTCATTTTGTAGGGCCACTTCTAGACATTAGCATCTGTAGGTTTTTACTTTTGAACTATTTTTATCTCCAGAGAAGAAAAAAACCTTCATATTTCCAATTCTACCCCAGGCCCACAGTTGCCTTTAGTAGCATCTGCTGTTGCTGTTGTTGTATACAATCTAGTTGGAACCCCTATAATTGATCCCCCAGTGGGTTTTCAGCGGCAGTACAGCTCATAGGAGATTGCCCGTCTTTCTGTCCCTTTGCATTAACAGCACGATGCCTTCCGCTAAGCCCCCAGTGCTCCTAGTGCCTCCAACTTCTGGGCTTCTTTAGTGATTTCTTAATTAAAAAACAAGCTGTTTCTTACTGCCTTCTTCTTATCTGAGCACTTACGTATGGTGCAGTTCTGGTGCCATAGTCTTTTGCCAGAGGAAAATGGATAGTCGCCTCCTATGTGATTTATAGCCTTAAAAACCTACTGGATAGTCTGCTGTGAATTGGTTCCAACTTGATGGCAGTGAGTTTTGAGTAGTTTTGATTGTTACTTTTTACAACTAATGCATAGTACTTTCTTTTATTGCATAATTTATTTAACTACACTTCTGTTTCTGTTTCTCATCTATAAGTAATAGGGAGCTCTGGTGATTTTAACAGTAAAGAGTTGCACTGACAACCCAAAGTACATGGTTCAAATCCACCAGCTGCTCTGCAGGAGGAAGTTACGCAGTCAAGTCCCATACAGTTACTGCCTAACAGAATCCACCACAAGGTCAGCTGTGAGTCGGTTCTGAATCAGTGGCACTTAGTAATTGCTCATAGAGTTGTTATGTAGATTATTTTATTTTGGGGGGAATTTATAAATTTTTTTTTAATCCTTATTTTTTTTGTGCATGTACAGTCAAATCAGATCTGACTGGTACAGGAAGGGATTGTTCCTCCTTCTCCAGCACAGCATCTGGTGGATTTGAACCGCACACCTCTGGGATTGCAGTGCAGCTTCTTGCCACTAGGCCACCAGAGCTTCCCTCCCACCCCCTTTTCTTTTTAATATGTAAAATTATTACAGATACTATGTCATGTACAAAAATCAAGTAAATAGTAAAACACCTACTAACTCATCATACAGCTTCAATAGTGATCAGTTCATAGCCAGTCTTTCAAACTAATTGCATGTGTGTCTGCCTCTCCCGCCTTATTTTTAAGCAAAGCTTAGTCATTCTTGTTATTCTTTTATCTGTATTTCAGTTCAGTATGTATCTCAATAGTCACAGTTTCATTATTGCACCTAACATATTGAAATTTAATTTCGTATCATCCTATCTAAGCATTGGAAGCAGGAGTAGCATCTTCTTAAGCAACGTGCCTCTAGAAACTATGAACTTTGATGAATGTCGATAGTTGTAGAGGGGCTTCAGGCCTTTTATTCATAGGGTCGCTATGAGTTGTGCTCGACTCAGAGGCAATCAACAACAACAACAACAACAACTATCTAAGCAAGATTTATGATTATATCCCAAAATAAAATAGCTTCTTTGTTCCAATCAGAATCACAAGTACTGATAGTTCTCTTCAATCTGTTTAACCTGTATCCAAAATGGATTTTCTAAATTAATTCTTTATAAAGATCAAATACACATATAACTTTTGAATCATTCCCCATATTGCATATTTTCCTCTCAACTTGAAAAAATTTGGGGCCTTTTAGTACATGTCTGTTTATATACCTGTGTGCTTATAAGTCTTCTAGAAGTTAAGACTGCATTTGGCATGAATTACTTCAGAAAAACTCATCACACTGCAGGTACTTTTTTGTATGTCAGATGAGCATAAGTTGCCATTAACATTTTTCTTTAACATTAGCTAAATAACGTTGACAAAATAACAGTTATTATTTTGGTAACATTTCAGGGACACTAATGAGATGCTTCGTGTTATGCAATCATCACCCCTAATGGTTTCTGTTAACAGAAAATCATGTCATCCTTAAAGCAGAAACTATTTCTCCCATCCGCTCCGCCCTTAGTAAATAATTTACTATTAATTGATAGCACTTTGGCAATTTTGTAATATGTAGAACATGTTTTAGGTAGGGACACCATCAATTTCCAACAATTCTTAATAGCAATAATTTATCCCTACTATTATTTTTGTTTTTCCTGGTATTTCTCCCTCACTAGTATCTCCTAATAAGATTGCTAAATATGTGCTAGGAAATACAATAGTCTGACACATCCAGATAGTTTGAGAATTTCATTTCATTGGGTCCTAAAGGCTTCTGTTATCTAGAGGAACCAGTTCCTGCAAAAACACCTCATACTTGGTAAAGCAGAGGGTCAGGGGGAAAGTGCAAGGCCTTCAAGGAGCTGCATTGCTACAGTAACTGCAGTGGTGGCAACGAGAATCGCATCAGGTGTTGGGATGGCACAGGACCAGGCAGTATTTTGTTCTGTTGTGTGTAGGGTCTCTGTGAGTTAGAACCAACTAGGTAACACCCAACAACAAAGATTTCTGTGTTGTGATTGTTGCTGTTGTTGGGAGCCATCGAGTCAGACGGACTCATAGCTGACCCTTCAGTGGGTTTTCTGAGGCAGTAAATCACTTGGTAGGAGATTGCCCATCCTTCTCCCATGGAACAACTAATAAGTTTGAACTGCACATCTCTGGAATTGCAATGTTGTTTCTTACCACAAGGCACCAGAACTCCTATTGTCCTGCTTCACTCAACATAAGGTTAAGGTAGTTACATTTGTTCTTTTAAAAAAAAACAAATCTATTGTTGTCATCATGTCAGTTCTGACTCATAGGAACATTATAAGTGGAACTGCTCCATACACCTTCCAGGTTTGCAAATCTTTATGGAAGAAAACTGCCACATCTTTCTCCCAAATAGCAGTTGATGGATTCCCATCCCTGGCCTTTTGGTTAATGGCCAGCCACGTAAACAATGCACCACTTGGCCTCTTCTTGGTCCTAAAAGAGCTCAAGTCTTGCAAAAGCTAATGCTAGATTATGTGTTATTTCCAGGGTAGAACAATCATACCAGAAAGTGATGGCCCTTTGGCACCAGCTGCATGTTAATACCAAAAGTCTTATATCCTGGAACTATCTGCGGAAGGACCTTGATCTTGTACAGAGCTGGAATCTGGAAAAGGTGAGTGTGAAAACTGCTCACAGATTTGCATCCTGATGGCAAAGTTTTTTCAAAAGGATCTGTTTCAGGTTTTTTGTTATGTGGTTTGTTTGGGGCTTTTTAAAGCCCCTTTCTCCACCCCCACTCACTGTGAAGGATTGATACAGTCAGGGACTGGGACAGTGGGCTCAAGTGTGGCGCATAGATCAGTTCTGTTGTTTCTAGGGTCGTTAAGAACACACCACTCAAGAGACACCTAACAGCAACAAAGTTAGGACTCCTGCCTATTCATGAAAATGAACTAAAGTGGAGTCAAGAATAATCTATCAAGGTTAGGGGCCTGAGAGTCTCAGGAAATACAAACAGCAGCCTGAATGTGTAAGGAAATTTCTGTTGACAATAAGCAGTATCTTTTGTATTCTTGGGGGAACGAGAGGTCACAGTTTCTTCTCACTTTGTGTAACAGACAGCTCCTTGGCATGTAGGAAGAAGTAAGTATTCTTAAGTATTCTGTAAAAAAAAAAAAATTGGAATTCTTTCCAGGGGGACCACAAGGGGCACTTCTCAAGTTCTGGTCATGTGATGGTAATCTGAATACTGATCTCATTCATGAGTTAAATGTCAGAAAAATCAATACATTGACAATGATAATTTGTATACTTTTTTGGATATGTCTTAAACTTCAATAAAGTACTCGGATAAAGAAACCAATTGGAAGCTTTTCCTGACCTTTTCTCTCTAGCTGCGGTCTTTAGCACCTGAGGAATGCCACCAGATTATGAAGAATCTCCAGGCTCACTATGAAGACTTCCTTCAGGATAGTCGGGACTCTGTGCTCTTTTCAGTATCTGATCGCTTGCGCTTGGAAGAAGAAGTGGATTCTTGTAAAGCACACTTCCAGCAACTGATGAAGTCCTTAGAAAATGGTATGTGCATAAGGGGGCAGAGGTGGGCTAGGGAGGGTGCTGCTAGGCCAAGCCAACTCCACTGCCTTCAAGTTGATTTTGATTCATAGTGACCCTATAGCATGGATGGAACTGCCCTTGGGGTGCCCAAGATGAGATCTTTATGGAAACACCTACACATTTTTCTCCTGCTGAGTAGCTTTCTATTAGTGACGGAACACTTTAACCACTGTGCCACCAAAAATCCTTATGGATCCTGCTAGACTCTGGTGGCCTAGTGGTAAGAATTTGCACCGCAGTCCCAAAGGCAAATTGTTCGATTCCACCACCTGCCCCAAGAGCAAAAAATGGGCAATCTGCTAATGTGCAATTAATTGCCTCTGAAAACCTGCTGGAGGGTCAGCTGTGGGTAGGTTCTGACTCGATGGCACACAGCAACAATAAGACTGTCTGTATAAACTAAAAAGTGACATCATTGCTATTTTACCATTTTAGCTACTAAGACTTTGAGGATGGAAAAAACTTGTAGAAAAATATTCTCAAAATTGAATTTTGATTGAAGAGACCTGTTGTTATGTTGATCACCACTGCTTAATTAACCTGTCTGTCACATTGTCTTATTATTTTGATCCTCAGCTGTCAAAATGTAATGTGTGGAGTTAGGATCAGGGAGAAGGTTCTCCAAATAAGTCCTTGTTTTATTAGTGAAGTTACTGTCTAATACATGTCAGCATTGATTGGTCCTCAGATGTATCCATCTCTGATATAGACACTAATATTCCTCTGTCTTACATATTAACAGAGGACAAAGAGGAGACAATGTCCAGGATGTACATTTCAGAGCTAAAGAACATTCGACTGCGCCTGGAAGAGTGCGAACAGAGGCTGGTCAAACGTATTCAATCCCCGAGCAGCTCCAGAACCAGTGAAGACGCTCGGCAGGACAGTGCATTAAAGATAGCAGAGCAAGAGGTAAGCTTTAAGAGCAAGAAGGTTTCTAGGAAATTTACAGAGTAAATGCTTTCACAATGAATAGACTGGCAGTAGGATCCTAAGAATGAAGGAGGACACTCATGTCAGCCACAGAAGGGGCTATGACCTGTGGAGAAACAAGATTTCAGTCCCCATTGTATGCCCTTCTTACAGAGTTGTGAAGGCAGACAGGCTGATAAGTTCATGTGAGTTACTTCATTTAGACTACCTAATTTAAGACTTTCAGTAGAGATTCTACTCCCTCTTCTGTCTCTTAAGTGCATATGGTTACCATTAGTCCTGTGAGTCATTAGAAAAGAAAGGGTCTGCACACCCATGTTTATTGCGGCTTTGTTCACAATAGCAAGGAGTTGGAAACAACCTAAGTGCCCATCAACAAACGGATGGATAGAGAAGCTGTAGTATATTCACACAATGGAATACTATGCTACATTGAAAAACAAGGAACTCGTGCAATATTATTCAAAATGGGTGACCCTAGAGGACATTATGCTGAGTGAAATATCTCAGTCACAAAAGGACAAATACTGCATGGTGTCATTGTTGTAAAATAGGAATGACATTGGGGCTGGGGGGAGACTGAGAAAAATGGGTTCAATAATATATACTGCATTGAAAGAGATAAGGGAGAAAACTGTTTAAAGGGGATATGTGACTAGGTATTTTTGTCATGACAGGAGTCTAGAGTGAAGGCTGCATGGTGCAGTGAACCTTGGGGAGGGTTTGTAAAACAATGAAAGAATTTTTCTTTTACTTTTCCAAGAGGGTAGTGTACAAAGGGGGAAGGGTTAGGAGGGGAGAAAAGTGCAACAGTGAATGAATGAAAATCCAAAGTCTCTGTAACTTTTTACTGAAAGTAATAATAAATTTTTTAAAAAATCTTAAAATAGAAAGGAAAGGGTCAGGTTCTAACATGGATTCCAGGGTGTACTATTTATGTGACTTTCAGCGAGTTAACCCTGAGCATTAGATTCTTATCTTATACAGAGATAACTTTACATGATTTGCAAAGTTGTTTTGAAAGTTAAATGGTACAATACATATAGAACTTCCTATAAAAATCAAAGCTATAAATCCAGCACAGTATTAGGATAAAAGCAGCATATATTAATTGCTTTAAGTGCTCTGAATCATGCAAAGAAAAGTAAATCAAGGGTCATCATTTTGGTTTATGATGTTGTCGTTAGATGCTATTAAGTCAGCTGTGACTCATTGCAACATTTACCCTATCCTGCTCCTGTTTAATTTGCAGTGTAGTTAATGAAACCCATTGCCATTGAAAAAGAATTAAAGGTTAAAGTCACAGTAGAGGCTTCAATATAAAAGATGTCACAAAATGGCTTATTTTTCTGTTAACCAAAATTTCCAGTTAAACACAGTGACTTTATCAGTGGTTGGAGATGGTGAAGTTGACTCAGGATAGAACGAGGTTCAGAGCCATTATTTATAATCGCTATGAGACATAGTTAACTTGACATTGGAATAATAATGTAGGAGTTTAGATTTTATTACTATAATTCTTATATTTGGGATGGTATAAGAGAGCTCTTAATAATGATTATTGGATTTGACCTAGGAGCTTAAAGAACGGGAGGGAATGGATAAAGAGGAGTAGTGATTTTTCTTACTTTTCTCAGTTATTCCTACCCCCAAACAGAGTTAATTGAGAGCAGTATAATTCTCTTAGTTGAGAAGGATCTAATAAGCCTGAAAAGGCATGTCATATAAGCCTGTCATTCTCATAGATAAGCACTTTCCTTTTCTATTGAATCATCCAAAATCTAAGTGTTCCTACAAAATAGAATACTCTTAAGAAATAAAACTTTCTTAAAGTATCTCCTTTTATTCCCTAACCTATCTTTGAGATGATTTCAGATTTATGGGGAAGTTGTAAGAATAATTTGAAAATTTCCTTTTAACTTACATGTAAATTCCCAAAATGTAAATATTTTCTTTCATTCATTCATTGTTGTACATTTTCTTTCTTCCTCCAACCTTCTCCCTCCCTTAGTCCACTTTGCAATGTTCCAGATTGTTGTTGTAAACATTTTTTACGTTTTCTTTTGTGTACATAATAATTTGTAACTTTTTTATATTGAATGCAAATTCCAAATATGATGCTCCCTTATCTCTTAATCCCATATGCCTTCCCCAGAAAACAAAGATATTCTTTTATATAACATAGAGAATGACTAAAATCCGGAAATTAAAATTGATACAATCCTCTTTTAAAAAAAATTTATTTCATATTGGTTTGCAATACAATATACATTGTATTTCACACTATCCTTTATTCATATTGATGTGATACTTTTTTATTAATGATTTTTTATGCAACATACATATTTTTTACAGCATATTCTTTCCATTTAATTTTTCCCCCATTCATTCATTGTTGCACATTTTCCTGCCTGCCCACTCTTCCCCCAGTTCATTTTTCTTTTTGAAAAGAATAAAAAAAATTCTCTCATTGTTATACAATCCTTCCCAAGTCCATAGATGTGATACATTTATTCAAGGTCAGACTTTATTAAAATTTCATTAGTTGACCTATTAATACATTATAGCAAATGAAGGAATATTTTTAGTCCAGGGTGCAGTCTTCAAATCATACATTACTTTTAGTTGTTTCTGTTTAATTGGCAATTATTTCTCAGTTTTTCATTGTCTTTTATGCCTTTAATGTTTTTGAGGAGTATCGGCCATTATTTTGTAGAATAACCTACTGTTTGGGGTTAGCTGAGATTTCATCATGATGAGAATTAAGTAAAACATTTTTTTTACAGGAATACCACAGAAATAACATTGTTTCCTTGGAACATTGTATAAGGAGACATTATTACCCTTTCTCCCATTGTTTTTGTTGCTTAAGGTCATATCTGCCATATTTCTCCATTATAAAGTTACCATTTTCCTCTTTGTGATTACAAAGTATCTTAAGAAGAGATATTTGAAGACTATGTAACTATCTTGTTTCTAATTAACCTTCAAGCAGAATTATTAATTTTTTTCTTTGTGATTTATGCTTTTTATTTTCTGTGTCACTTAAAATTTTGTTTTTAATTTTATTTCATTATTTATTGTACGTATACCGTCAAATAGATCTCCCTGGTACAGGAGGAGATTGTCCCTCCTCCAGCAGAGCATCTAGTGGATTCAAACTGGTTACCCCTGGCATTGCAGTGCAACTTCTTGCCACGAGGCCACCAGATCTGCTTTAATTGTGATTTACATGAAAGTTTACAGAAAGGTTGAGTTTTCCTTAATTCATTGATGCACATTTTCCCCTCCTTCTCCCCCAGCTCATTTTGTAATGCACCTCTTGTTCCAGATTGCTAATTGTCATACATATAATGCCTAATCTTAGGTTTTTTTAAGACAGTCTTTTTCTTCATCTGTTCTTGACTCAATCAAGTGTTAGGATAGTAGTTAGTGAAAGGCTAGTTTTTAAACTCCCTTTATAATTTCCCTATTACCAAAAGGAAAAGTTTTCTCTTTTTTTTTTGCTTTGCTTAACTTATATTAATATGAACTCATGGATTCTTATTTTTTATGTTTTATGTAATCTGTTACTATCATTATTTTTTTGATGATCAAAAATTACCAAATGTAGCATGTTGCGAAACCTCCTTCAAGTTATTTCAGGGTTTTTTAATTTTGTTTTACATGTCTCCATTATTCTCTGAGCATTTTCTTACTTTTAGACAAAACATGATGTTCTGAGTTCATTTTTCCTGGCCACAATCCTGAAACTGTCCAAAGAGTTCTATTTCCTTTGGGTGGAGAGTATTATTTAAAAATCAAATATATTAATTGATACTGGGGTATCATCTCAGCCTCCATCATCAGACAGAGTTGGAAACACATGTATACCTATATATATATCTTTGTCTCAACTGTGTTTCATACATTTTATATAATAATGGTTTTGAGGAATCATTACATCTGTATTATATTTCTATCTACATCTTGCTCTCTCTCTTACACACACACACACACACACACACACATCCTCAGCTATTTATTTCCAGTTTCAGACTGTCACTACAGGACTCACTGTGTCCTTTCCTCTTTCCATATTTGTAACTCTCTTCTTCAGTACTGAAAGGCTGGATTACATTTTTCTACTTGTTGCTCAATTCTATCATACACAGAAAGTTCAGAATTGCTAAGTAAGACTTCACTTAAAACCAAAAAACAACTAAAAGACCAACTATCTGTAATTTAACATTATATCTATATATCTTTGTCTTAGGCTGAAGATCTAGCTGTCTCACCTGATAGTTTGGTGTTTTTGTTTTTTCTTTTCCTTCCTCCTACATTGTAATTATGTTATTATATATCTGAAAATATTGAAGTTTTGGTGGCCTAATCAGTAGCGTTGTGCTGAAAATCCAAGGTACGTGATTTGACTCTACCAGCTGCTGCACAGATGAAAGACAAACCATTTTCTTTTAAACCATTTTAAAATGGTGGGAAGTATCCTTTCATGCAGTTTACAGCCTCTGAAAACCCACTGCTTGAATGGCTATGAATCAAGTTGTTTTTGGTCTGAAATGCAGTTAAGCTAATTTCTTTCTGTATGTGTCCCATTTTAGAGTTTTCTGTCTTTCCTCCTTTCCTTTCACGCCTCTCCTTTCCTTTTCATTATTTGTAAGAATGTAAAACATGAACCTGGTTCCAAAAGTCAAAACTACACAGAAAGATATAGTCAAAAATGTCCCTTTCTATTTCATTCCTGGTGTCTCCTTTTTGCATAATTAAACATGCATTTATATTTTTCTTATTTTACACATGAGCGGTAACATGCTGTATACTCTTGACTTTGCTTATCTGTTTGGTATACCCTGTAATCCACTCTGTATCAGTTCTGGAGAGTGTTCTCATTCTCTTCTCTAGCTGTATAGTTCTCCATCATGTGGCTATTTGAGTTTATAAAACCACTCTCTAACATATGAACATTTAAAGTGGTTTCCATTTTTTGTTATTCTAAACAAAAACTTTTTCAAAATCTTAACTTCTGCCTTTAATTCTGTCTCTGTCTTTGTCGTATGTCTTCCTGACAGCGCACCCAGCAAGATTTGCAACAACTGAGGTCAGACTTGGATGATGTTTCCAAGAAATGCAACAGCTTTCTGCATCAGTCTCCATCGGGTTCTAGTGTCCCAACTCTGCGATCAGAACTCAATTTACTCGTGGAGAAGATGGACCATGTCTATGGTCTCTCCACTGTGTATCTGAATAAGTGAGTGAATTAATGACCTAATAATCTAAGAGTGATTATTTTCTATCAGGACCACAGGGGAAGGGAATAAAGTTTGCATGAACAATGAGATGGTAGATTTTGAAGAACATGTACTCATGATGATAGATGCTGATTATAGCTCCAAGTAGTGTGCTTTGGCTTCACTGGTCTATAATGAGCAAGTATCATTGAAAGAAAAGGGAAGAAAATTTGCATTATTAGGACTGTTTCATACTTTATTTCTGTTTGAGCACTTCTGAAAACAGCAATTAAAATATTAACAGAAAGTGAAAATATAAAAAGAAACATCTTCAACTGAACTATAATTCCTAGGTTTTGAAGGACTTGACTTATCCTGCCTCTTCTTATTCATGACTTTGAGAAGTAACACAGCTTGTGTGTCATCCTTACACAAAGGCCTTTCTAATCTTCTCTGTATTGTTCCAATTGTAGTGTATGTGCTTCCACAGTGAGCACAAAATGTAGCACATCTTGGACTCCTCCTAGTCTCTCAGTGAAATCTACCACGTACACATGTATCTTAGTGCCACTTAGGGCTTTATTTTGAACCAACTTTAATTGCGGCACTTTCTTGTAATAATAGTTGAAGTTAGTTTTAACAGTTATGTTTTGTGAGACTTGTGTGGTGCTCCAGATACTTAGCCCAACCTTTAAGATGTGTGTTAATGAAGGTGGTTTTGTTCACAGGTTAAAGACAATCGATGTTATAATACGGAGCATACAGGATGCTGAGCTCTTGGTCAAAGGTTATGAAATCAAATTGAGTCAAGAAGAAGGAGTGCCAGGAGATCTCTCAGCCCTGGAGTCCCATCGGTCTACATTATGGGTTGGTTGCTTTAAGGGTGATTTAAGGCTATTCATTGTTCTAAGTTAGCAAAGAAATCCAACTCTGGAAGTCATAAAACTGATCTAATTTTGTATTTGAACTGGAAAAGAATATCTTATCTATACATATTAATATGTGTTCAAAAGAGGAAGGGCTATTTGTCTAGCTAGAAAGGACTCTGCCTTTCTATTTTACCCCATCCCCAGTAAAATTAAAAGGTTTGATTAGTTGTGGTCACTGGTTATGTTGTAAGTTTCAAAAACATCCATGTTCTCATTTTATTCTCACAGGCAGTTCTGTCTGGTAAATAAAGAAAAAAAATTTCTTTCCATTCAGACAGGAGGGAGCCAAAAGTCAGACTCAGCTGTAGAAAATGTTCTGTTTTTCTCTTTGGGTGAATCCTTTTTAGCAGAAAGTATTTAACCTGTTCCTATGCTTATGGTTTTTATAGCATTGGCTTAGTGATGTGAAAGACAGAAATTCAGTGTTTTCAGTCCTGAATGAAGAAATGGCCAAGGCGAAGGTGGTGGCAGAGCAACTGAGCCGCCTGACACCAGAGCGGAACCTGGACCTGGAGCGCTATCAGGAAAAAGGCTCCCAGCTGCAGGAACGCTGGCACCGAGTCATTGCCCAGATCGAGACCCGGTTAGTGGGGACTCCTTTCCTATTGTCTGAGTTCTGGGAATGGGCCTGAAACAGAAGAAGAGTTAAACCTGTGAATTCTGTCTGAAGGCAAGAATTGATGGGAAGGAGTAGATATGAAGGAACAGTATAAATTCTGGATGAGGATGTTTTATAGGACTTTAGTACCACTAAACCAGAAGCCTGCGTTTAGACCATCAGAGACTCAATCTGGCCCTTTCAGCAGTGCCTTTCCAGTGTCTCAAAGGCTTAGCTTCTTAAGCCATCAATGGTAATGGCATTGATCAGAAAGGAGACCTGATAGTCTTTTCTCAGAATCTGACGTCTATTCTTTTCCACTTGCTTTCAAGCCACATATGAGCCTTTTTTCAAACTGAAGCTTTGTAGATGGTCTTACTTCTATTCTTATTTACTAACTCAGTGGTTTTATCTCTATTACTTGATATAATGCTTCTGTAACAGAGTTGAATAAGAAAAAGAGAGAAGTATTCCTTTCTTTCCCCTCCATTCCTGGTTAGACCATTTTAATTTATCATTATAATTTTAATTTAGACCATTTAATTTAGCATTTTAATTTAGATGTGTTTACAACATGAAACCCATCACTTCTTGCTGTTCCTAGCAACGCAGAGACACAGGGCACATCCACCAGATAGGGGCAAGGTGATCCAGTAATATACCTTTTATAGGCTGTGCTGGGTAAAGAAATACACAGGCTTGTGGGTTATAGCAATTTATAGAACTTTAAATTGAGTCTCTCTAGTTGAATTACTATCCCAAAGCTAGTTAGGCTAACACGAGTGGTAACAGAAGGTAACTGGATAGGCTGGCTAGTCAATATCTAAAATTTTTCAATACACAATACACTCTCCACTTTAAGAAATTGTAGTGACTCTCAAATCATGTATGTGATATTCTGCCATCAGAGTTACAGTAATGTACAGCTCTAACTACTTCATTGGTAATCTTTGGCAGTCTAGATAAAAATTTTGACAGAGATTATCATAGGATACCAGGCCAGAAGGCACTTTTCCGGACTAGCAGAGCACAACCATACTGTATTCGTTTTTTACGTCATAGGGTATTGGGTATTTACATAGGTCTCACTCAACCTTGTACTACTTTTCCACACAAAGAAGATGTATCCACTATGGTCAGACTCAGCTGAATTGTCTCCTTTATTTATTTATTTTTACTTGTATCATGCTATCTGATAGCTATTTCCTTTTGTTTCTTTAGCCAATCTGAGCTGGAAAGTATTCAAGAAGTTCTGGGAGAATACCGAGCCTGCCATGGGACTCTGATTAAGTGGATTGAGGAAACCACTGCCCAGCAGGAAATGATGAAACCAGGTCAAGCAGAGGATAGCAGAGTACTGTCAGAACAGCTCAGCCAGCAGACGGTGAGTGTGGCCAGTGCCCATACAAGAATGGTAGTTCATGGTAAAAGAGGATGCTATTCTAGTTTTCCCAAAGTGGCAAGACTTTCCCAGTCCCCTCTTCTAAGAGCTGAAGAAGAGTCTTAAGATACTGGTTTAGTGTTTATATCAAAGGACCTGGAAGATCTCTTCTCATCCTGACTTGCTGTGACTACATTGAATTCACCAAGTTAAAATTATCTTTTACTTCTTGATGATATTGTTGCTGTGTCAAGTCGGAACCAACCCATAGCTGACCCTCCAGCAGGTTTTCAGAGGCAGTAATCACATGGGAGAAGATTGCCCATCCTTCTACAGAGCAGCTGGTGGATTCAAACTGCATGCCTTTGGGATTGCAGCACAGATTCTTAGTACAAGGCCACCAGACTTCCCTCCTTTGTGATAGAGAAAACATTTTTATCTACTAGGGTTTAGGTTGTCTAGAAACAAAAATCTGAACATAATTATTTAGTTTGACACAATTATTGTTTGTGTTTTCTCTTTTTATTAAATTTTTTTCATTTTATTTTTTTGTGTGCACCGTCAAATCACATCTGACTGGTACAGGAGGAGATTGTTCCTCCTTCTCCAGCAGAGCATCTGGTGGATTCGAACCATACACCTCTTGGATTGCAGTGCAGCTTTTTGCCACTAGGCCACCAGAGCTCACCACTGTTTTTTTCTTTTTTAAAAAACATTGTAATTTTGGTGAAAATTTCGTAACAAAGTACGTTCCCATTTAACTGCTTGTGCACATACTGTTTAAGTGTTACAAGTTAATTTTTTCATATTATGTCACCATTCTTACTGTTTCATTCCATTAAGAAGAGCAAGAGCCTCAGTGAGATGGACTGACACATTGACTCCCACTGTGAGCATGATAGAGATTTTAAGGATGGTGCAGGATAGGACAAGATTCAGTTCTGTCCTTCATAGGTTATATGAGTATAATTACTCAGTGATACCTGACAACATTCTCCCTTTCTATCCAGATCCCAAGTAAGCACTGGTTAAATTCTTAACCAGTCAGCATTCTACTTCTTTAGCAATAAAATTAACAAAACATAGTGTCCTGCCAACATTATAATAAGGTTCTTGTTGTTAGGATTAAATGAATTGATATATATATCAATAAAATGCTTAGAATTGTGGTTGTGAAAGAGTGAACCCCAGACCACCAGTGTCAGCATCTCTAGGAACCTACCAGGGGTGCAACTGTTTACTGAATCAGAAACTCTAGAGTTGTAGCCCAGAAATCTGTCTTTTAACAAGCCTTCCAAGTGATTCCAGTGCAGCTAATGTTTGAAAACTGCTATAGAATGTAAAAAGAACCAAAAAACAAAAAAAACCCAACAAACCAAAAAACAAAAAAAATGAATAGATGGAAATTCAGGTTCTTTATAAACTTGCTTAAAATCTAATAAAAAAAAAAAAGAATGTAAAAAAAATGTTAACTTGTTTCGCAGTAGGGTAGTGATATTTTTGTGATGTTTTGTTTTCTAGGAACTGTTTGCAGAAATTGAGAGAAATCAGATAAAACTGGACCAGTGTCAAAAATTTTCCCAACAATACTCTACAATTGTAAAGGTAACGATAGTTTAGGAAAATATGTATTTTTTTCCATGGGCTCTGCTTCTGGACAAATCAACAGAGGTCCTCTGTCAGCACTTGGCCTTGCCCTTAAGTTAATGAAGATGTGTCCTTCCTACTGCTCCATGGAGGGGGATGCTAAGTATGGTAGCAAACACAGCTGTGATTTGAGGAGTCTCTAATTGGTTGACACATAGACCTTTCAAACTTACCATGGCAAAACAAAAGTTTTAGACTTTTCTTTTCAACCTGCTTTATATCCATCTTGCCTATCTAAGGAATAGGTGTTAACATTTTCTTAATACCTGAGGTACAAAGCCTCATCCCAGGCTCTTCTCTTTGCCTTAGATTATATGTTCAGTTAGTGAATAAGTCCTGTTGGTTCTCCTTTCAAATATGCTGCAGTATAACCACATTATATTCCCTCTGTCTCCTTGGTCATGTCATTTTTGTATTAAAAAGTCTACAGTGGTTTCATATTATACTCATAGTAAAATTCTAAAAGGTTTTTGAACCATATGTGACCACCTCCTCCTCAGTTTTTCTCAGAGCTTTAAGGTAAAATCACTTGAGAAAATTGTATATAAGTTTGTTTTGTACCATTTCTACTAGATAGCACACTTCAGGAGAGCAAGATTTTATCTGACTTGTTCCCTACTATGTGTCACCCAGCAGTGACACAAAATGGTCATATATATTTTGAATTAATGTATTTCTTTAGCTGTTATCAGAAGACTTACGAGAATCAAAGGACCTAAGTTCAGATTCTACCCTCATCACTTTTCAGGCTCTTCAGACTGTAAATAAGACATTTATTATTACTAACAACATTTCATTATAGTATTTTTTGTGTGGGAATACTTAGGGAACTCATGCCATATTTTCCTTCTACCTAGAGTTTTCTAAATAGACAACAGAAGGAGGCCATTTTAGACAAGGAAGAGATTAATCAAAGGCACCGAAGAATGAAAATAAGATGGCTATATTGAAAGAATAGCAAATATTCTGGCATAGTTGGAGAGTTTATACCAGAGAAATATTATACTAGAGAAATAATGACAGGGAAATGAACTTTGGGGTCAGCTTATATAAAGCCTTATTTAGTTGTATTACCTTTATTTCCTATTCTTGTTGCTCAAAGTGTGGTATTTAAGCATTGACTGGGAACTTGTCAGAATTGTAGAATCTCAGACCTGCTAAATCAGGATACATTTTAACAAGCTCTTCAGAGAATTAGCATGCATGTTGAAGTGTGAGAAGATTTGATCTATGTAACTGAAGGATTTAAGATGGGGAGCATTCTCTGTGTTGTAAAAAAATTTATTCTGATATAGCAGGATAGAAAATGAATTAGAAGAAAGTAAATAACGTGAGTAGTTAAGAGAGCCTAGACTAAAGTTGCAAAGAAAACAGCAGAATAGCATGGTGAATGTGAAGACTGTGGCTATAGAAATTCTAAAACTAATGTTCTCTAATCTTCTTTACTCTTCACTCTGCTACTCACCTAATGAGTTACTTAGGGTACTTCTCTTTTCTTAATTTCTCCATTTATGAAATTAGAGTGTTTGCCAGCAAACTGTCAATTCTGGGATTAGTAAATTAATGCACAGACTACACACTACACACCAGGTTTTGTATGGCCCATTAGACATGGTTAAAAGAAATCTGAAGACTCGTATTTCATAACACTTGAAAATTATGCAAACTTTTCCTTTCAATTTTGTGGTAAGACAGCTCCTTCTATTTTGCATTGTCTGTGACTATACAGTGAGAGAGATGAGTAGCTGATCTATACCTTCTTATAATCTCTGGTATAAATGAGCACCAAAACTATATCTAGCAGGGTAATGCTATGATTCTGTTAAGTGATGTGTGTGAACCATAAGGTCCCACATAATTGTAGTAAAAATAGAATTTCTCCTCAGGACTATGAATTGCAATTGATGACATACAAGGCCTTTGTGGAATCCCAGCAGAAATCCCCTGGCAAGCGCCGCCGTGTCCTTTCCTCTTCAGATGCCATCACACAAGAGGTGAGAGGGTGGGGAAAGGAAGTATACCTCTGTGATTCCAGAAGGAAAGGCTCACTTGTCTGGGCCTTGAAGTTTGATTTGGGGTTCATTTGTTAATTAAATATATGACTCCATGAAACCTTCCCCTTACTTTAAATTATTTACATTTACTTCCTGACACATAATTTATCTAAATTATATTTTTGAACCATAGTTCATGGACTTAAGGACTCGCTACACAGCACTGGTGACCTTAACAACTCAGCATGTAAAATACATCAGTGATGCACTCCGTCGGCTGGAGGAGGAGGAGGTAAGGCAACTGGGCCCTAAATAACTCACTGAGTGTGTGTAAAAGCCTCATTTACCTAAATTAAAAATTTACATGTTAACAGCATTCTCACCTCCAAATATCTTTGTTTTAGAAATATTAAAAGCACACAAAGAATCTTTATGCATTTACATTTTGATGACTCACAATTTTCCTAGATTCATACTTCATACAGTCCGTGTTCCAATTATTGATATATGTTTGCAGTTATTTCTCTTCACTTTAAGTCTTCTCACATCAGCAAAATCTTCCCACTTCATTGGGTAAAAACTTCACTCTATGGCAGACAGTACTTTGAGGAGGCAGCTCTTCCCTGGTTGCATTTTGAGTGCTTTCAACATGAGGGGCTCATCTTATGGCTCTATATCTAACAATTTGAAGGATTTTGTGGACAGAATCTTGAATGATGCTAGAAACATCAGAAAAAGATGGGTATGTCACACCAAGTCACTCTAGCAAAAGCAGTAGTCAACATTGAACTATTTCAGGAAGTAGCATATGACCAAGAATTCAAAGTACTGAAGAAGTTCAAGCTACATTGAAGTCCAAGCTGCACTGCATTTTTTCCCCATTAGCAAAAAAAGGGGGGGGGTGGCTAGGAATTGATGGAATACCAGTTAAAGTATTTCAGAACAGATGCAATGCTGGAAGTGCCCACCAGACTCTGCCAACAAATATGGAAGATAACTACCTAGTCAACTGACTGGGAAAGATCCATATTTGTTCTTATTTCCAAAAAGGATGATCAAGAAGATTGTGTAAATTATCAAACAGCATCATTTCTATCATATGCAAGCAATATCTTGCTGAAGATTATAAAAAAAAAGCTAGAACATCTCATCAATAAGGAACTGCCAGAAATTCAAACTGAATTCAGAAGAATCCATTACACAAGGCATATCATTGCTGTTATCAGATGGATCTTCGCTGAAAGCAAAGAATAACAGAAAGATGTTTACTTCTGTTTTATTGATTATGCCAAGGCATTTGACTGTGTGGAGCATACAAAATAAATTATGACTGAAATTGAGAATATTGGGAATACCAGAACACTTAATTGTCCTTATGAGATATCTCTATATAAGCCAAGAAGCAGTTGTCCTAACAGAACAAGGGAATGCATCATGGTTTGAAAATGAGAAGATATATGTCAAGATTGTTTCCTTTCTTCATATTTATTCAGTCTGTATGCTGAGTATCACTCTAGAATCTGAACTATATGAAAATGAATGTGACATTAAAATTGGAGGAAGACTCAGAAAATAAGAAAAAAAGAGGAAGACTCATTAACAACCTATGTTATGTCGATGACAAAACCTTACTTGAAGAAAATGAAGAATTGAAATCTCAAAGACGGTCTGGCCTTCAATATGGGTTACATCTCAATATTAAGAAAACAAAAATCCTCATCACTGGACCAGTCGACAACATCATTAGAGATGGAGAAAAGTTGTAAACAATTTCATTTTACTTGGATCCATAGTCAGCACCCTTAATAGCAGCAGACAAGAAACCAAAAGGTATGTTGCATTGGGGAGATCTGCTGTCAAGGAACTCTCCAAAGTTCTAAAGATCAAGGATGTTGGTTTAAAGACTAAGGTGCTCCTGATCCAAGCCATGGTGTTTTCAGTTACTTTCTATGCATCTGAAAGTTGGACAGTGAATAAGGAATGCCATAGAGGAACTGATGTCTTTGAACTATAGTGTTGGGTAAGAGTATTAAATATACTAATGCGAAACTTATACTTGGACCAGGAGGCAGTCGTCAGAACAGAGCAAGGGAACACTGCATGGTTCAAAATTGGGAAGGGCGTACGCAGGGATGCATCCTGTCTCCATACCTTTTCAACTTATATGCAGAACAGATTATCCGGGAGGCTGGGCTCTATGAGGAGAAATGTGGGGTCAAGATTGGTGGACGATTTATCAACAATCTGCGTTATGCGGATGACACAACCCTGCTTGCTGAAACTGAGGAGGACCTGAAGCGCCTGCTGCAGAGTGTCAAGGACTGCAGCCTGCAATATGGATTGAGGCTCAATGTCAGGAAGACAAAAGATTCTCACCACTGGACCAATTGGCAGCATCAGGATGGATGGTGAAGAGATTGAGATTGTACACAGTTTTAGTTTGCTTGGCTCCATAGTCAACAGTCTTGGCACCAGCAGCCAGGAAATTAAAAGGCACATTGCAATGGGAAAGTCTGCTGTTAGGGACCTCTCCAAAGTGCTGAAGAGCTGTGGTGCCTCTCTGGAGACTAAGGTGCGTCTGATACAGGCCATGGTCTTCGCAATCACTTGTTATGCATCAGAGAGTTGGACAATGACCAAGGAAGATAGAAGGAGAATTGATGCCTTTGAGCTGTGGTGCTGGAGAAGAGTATTGAGAATACCATGGACTGCTAGGAAAACAAACAGATTTGTCCTGGAGAGGGTTAAACCAGGTGGCTCCTTGGAGGCAAGGATTCTGAGGCTCCATCTAACTTACTTTGGACATGTTGTGAGGAGAGACCGGTCCTTAGAGAGGGACATCATGCTTGGGAGGGTGAAGGGACGGCGCAGGAGAGGAAGGCCCTCTATGAGGTGGATTGATTCAGTGAATGGGATAATTGGGATGGGAGTGTCAGAGACAGTGCGATTGGCACAGGACAGAGCGGAGTTTAGGGCTGTTGTACATAGGGTCGCTATGAGTCGCAGGCGACTCGACAGCACAAAACAACAACAGCAACAACATGGATTTCCAAAAGAACAAACAAATCTATCTTATAGAAAGTACAGTCAAAGTGCTGCTTAGATGCAGGGATGGTAAAATTTTGTCCCACTTACTTTGAATGGATTTTCAGATGATCCCAGTCCCTAGAAAGAGAAATCATTCTCGGAAAGGTAGAGGGTCACAAAAGAGAGGAAGACCCTCAACGAGCTGGATTGACGCAGTGACTGTCACAGTGGACGTGAGCAGGACAGAGAGTATGAGGACAGTGCAAGAGAGGGCAAGGTTCAGACCTGGTTTTTATAGAGTTGCTGTTAGTCATAGTTGACTTAATGGCACCTATCACCACCACCAAAGGGCCTTTTTAGAAATTTATTATGTAGAACCAGTCATATATAAGGACATATGACATTGTTGGTGCTGTGTTTAAGCAGTTAGCTGCTAATTGGAAGGTTGGATAATTTGAAATTGCCAGCCATTCTGCAAGAGAAAAATGTGACATCTACTTCTATAAGAATGCAGCCTTGGGAAAGCTTTGAGGCTTTTCTGCTATGCCCCGGATGGTCATCATGAGCTGGAATTGACCTGACAGCACCAGATTTTTATTTTTTTAATTATTTAAAACAAGCTCTATGCTCCTTGTTGACAGATGGCCCTCTTTTCTCTGCCACATCCCTGAGACATGATGGTAAAGGTTGGAGTAAATAGATTTGGCCGCATTGGATTCCTGGTCACCATGGCTGCTTTAAACTATAGCAAAGTGGATGTTGTTGCCATTAATAACCCTTTCATTGACTCAACTACATGTTCTGTATGTTCCTCTGTGAGTCCACTCATAAGTTCAAAGGCACTGTCAAGGATGAGAATGGGAAGCTTGTCATTGAAAGCCATCACTGTCTTCCAGAAGTGGGATCCCATTAATACCAAGTGGGGTAATGCTGGTTCTAAATATGTTGTGAAGTCCACTGGTGTCTTCACAACCTTGGAGAAGTCTAGGGCTCACCTGAAAGGTGGTGTCAAATGGGTAATCATCTCTGCTCCTTCTGCCAATGCCTGCATATTTGTGATGGGCATGAACCGTGAGAAGTATGACAACTCTCTCAAAATTGTCATTAATACCTCCCGCACGACCAACTGCTTGGTCCCCTAGGCAAGGTCATCCATGCAACTTGGGTATTACAGAGGGCCTCATGATTACAGTCCATGCCATCACTGCCACCCAGAAGACTGTGGATGGCCCGTCTGGAACGCTGTGGTGTGATAGCCATGGCACTGCCCAGAACATCATCCCTGCTTGTTCTGATACTGAAAAGGCCATATCCCTGAGCTAAATTGGCAACTTACTGGCATGGCTTTTCATGTCCCCACCCCCAGTATGTAAGTCATGGATCTGGCCTGCCATCTGAAAAAAAGCTGTCAAATATGGTGACATCAAGAAAGTGAAGCAGGCATCAGAAAGGTCCCTCCAGGGTATCCTTCCTGGGATACACTGAAGACCAAGTTGTCTCCTATGACTTTAGCCGTGACACTCACTCTTGCATCTTTGATGCTGGGGCTGGCATTGGCCTGAACAACCACTTTGTCAAATTCATTTCTTCAAATGTAATGAATTTGACTATAGCAACCAGGTAGTCAACCTGATGGTTCACATGGCCTCCAAAGAATAATAGCCCCTTAGACTACCAGCTCCAGCAATAGTACTAGAAAAGAGAGAGACCCTCAGCTGCTGAGGAGTCTTTGCCCCAACTCAACACACACACACACACACACACACACACACACAATATCTCACATCCTTATACAGTTTCCATCCATTCCTCATGAGAAAGGGGAGGGGCTTAAAGAGCCCATCCTATCCTGTAACATCAATAAAGTACTTTGTACTCAGCCCCCATGCTATGATTTTTTTAAAGAATGATAGTAAAATAATGTAATAAATGTAACCATAAACACATCCACTTAAGCACTTGGGAGCAGTGCTGAAGGCCAATTAAATCATGTTTAGCTTGAGATTATTTTTACTGTCTCTAGTGATTTTAGATAACTTTGTTATCTCTTTTTTAGGAAGTCCGACGTTATTCCAGTCTAATAAGATATTGACTAGGATATTGCTTGTATATTTCTTATTACAGAAAGTGGTAGAAGAGGAAAAACAGGAACATGTCGAGAAGGTTAAAGAGCTTTTGGGCTGGGTGTCTACCCTGGCAAGGAATACACAAGGAAAGACTACCTCATCCCAGACCAAAGAATCAACAGACATTGAAAAGGCTATTTTGGAACAGCAGGTGAGTGAACCATTCATCTCTTCCTACCTGGACAGAAGCATATTTGAATGTTACATTAAGCAGATCCAAGCAAGTCATGTATGGGCTATTGTAAGTGATTATTACCTCAGTAAATGACAACTTCCAGTATTTAAAGACACTTAAGAAGTCTTACTGTTTGTGCTTATATTTTAACTGGCTCAATGAATCTGAACTGATTCATAGCTGAACCTTCAGTGGGTTTCTGAATCCTGGAAACTGCACAGGAAGAAATTGCACATCTTTCTCCCTCCAGAGCCCCTTATGGATTTGAACCACCAATGGGGTGCCACCTTTGGGCTACAGACTACACTGCCAGAGAGGGCTCTCTGTTGTTCATATAGCCAATGATGGTCATCTGACCTAAGTGGATTTTTTTTCCCCAGGATTTTAAAAATTATCTCTGCTAACTTTGAGTTCTTTAATTTCTTAGGTACTAAACCTTTTCTCTTTATTTTTACTCATAGACACTGTCAGAGGAACTGACAACTAAGAAAGAACAGATCTCTGAGGCCATCAAAACGTCCCAGATCTTCTTGGCCAAGCATGGTCATAAGTGAGTATCAGATGCGAGATTATGAGACCTGGTCATATGAGGGAAGTGGTCTACCTGGCTGAAAATTAGTGTCATGATGAAACTTTTGGTTGAAGAGTTTAGAGTGGTGAGAACTAGATCATGAAGAGAGTTGAATTTCATGTAAAAGTGTTTTCCTTTTACCTTTATATGGGGATAAATTTCAAGTAAGAGTGTTTTTCTCTATAAAGCTTGTTACAATAGCATTGTGGAATACAAATAGAAATGAAGCAATAATAGAAACTAAGAAAATAGTTAAAAGGCCATTTACATATGTAGGCAAGGAATGACAAGGATTGAAAGAGAAAAACAAATATGCTATAACTATTAATTGTTCAGCTTTCGTGATAAAAATCATCAGCTGTGATGCTGAGGTTTCGGACTTAGACTGTTATTGGGTGTATGATTATATTCCTAACAAATTGAAGGAATGAGTTGAAGCAGAGGGCAGTAACTTTAATTTTAGACTTTATAAGTTTGAAGAATTTGTAAGACGTCAAACTGGAAATACCTAGTATGCATTAGGAAGTAGGGGAGTTCTCGTGGCATAATCAATAGTTAGTTGCACTGCTAGCCCAAAGGCTGTGCATATCCAGCAGTTCAAATCCACCAGCAGCTCCCTGGGAGAAAGCTGGGCAGCCTCCTAATATTATAATTTGTAGCCTTAGAAACCTGATGGGGGGTTGCTATGAGTCAGGATAACTTGTCTAGACAGCAGTGAGTACTGTTAGGAAATAGCAGTACATTAATTTATGCCTTGCATAGTTTTACTACGGGTGAAATGGTAGATAGCTGTATGTTCAAGTTTAGAATTAACGGGAGAACTCTAACCTGAAGAAGATTTGAGCCATCAGCACAGCAGGAATGATGGGTAGTTTACTGTACTCAGTATGAACTAGACAGCACACAATAATGGTTTGCTTGTTACTGTTATCTGCCATCAAGTCAGAATCAACTCATAGCTGACCCTTCAGCAGGTTCTCAGAGGAGAACAGGAGATCACAAAGGAGGATATTAATAATCTTTCTCTTGCAAAGCAGCTGGTGAATCAAGCCACTTGCCTTTGGTTTGGTAGCACAATCTCTTATCCATTTGACCTTCAGATTTAAACGTTATAAGTAATTACATTCACAGTGGTAATTAATATCATTTTTTAAAAGTTAGCTTAGTGCTCACTTTGGCAGCATATATAATGAAGTTGGAACAATACAGAGAAGATTAGTATGAGTAATGCACAAGGGCAGCACAGTAGTTTATGAACCACTTCATGTTTTCTGGATGAATGGATAAAGAAACCATAGTATATCCACACAGTGGAGTACTAGGTAACACTAAAAAACAAGAGAGAATTCATCAAACACTGCATAACAGGAATAAATCATGAATACATTATATTGAATGAAATATCATAAAAGGACAAATATTGTAGACGACTATTGTAAAAAGCTAAGGAGAGGTTTACATACAGATAGAATCATTTTTGGTGGTTGCCAGGAATGGGAAGGGAGGAAGATAATAGGAGAGAGGCCTTAAGAGAGCATGAAACTCAGAACTCAAACTCACTACCTTTGAGTCAGAACTGACTAGTTTATGATACTCCAGCAGATTTTCAGGAGACTGTAGATTGCATCAGAGAGGATTGCCCATTTTTCTCCCATTGAGCCATTTTAACAGCAATGAGATAGCTTTTGCTCAAGGTTAGGAGAGAAGGAATATTAGGAAGGATGTGGGTAAAGGTGAATTTACTAGGCATGACTTCAGAAAGTGAGATAATTAGAGCCAAATAGCTATATTTTTTTTCTTTCTAGATTGTTTGCTGAAAGTTTGAGTTTTGTTAAGGAGAAAGGAAGAGAACTAGTCAGAGAGAGGCTTAAAGAGGAAATAAGATTGGAAATCAGAAAGGTCTCTCTATAAGGTGGTGGGATCTTACCCCACCTTCCCCAAGCCCCAGCTGGAAGTACATAACAGCCAGCTTGTGGGACCAGAGATGCCCAGTGTTCAGAGGACTGTGTAGGGATAATAAATAGGAAGAGGGTAATTGAGAAGATGGCCTGTGGAATCTAAAGATACCAATACTGATAGATTAATAAGAGAAAGCAGAGAGGTCAAGAAGATTGATAAATGTCATTGAGGTTGCAGGATAGTTGTAATATGAATCAACATGGTTAATTTAAAAAAAACACATTGTAGAAAGTAAAATTAAGTTGCAAGGATTTACTGGATTTGTGATGGTGATTACTTGTGGGCAGAAAGAAACAGGAATGAGATTGGTAATTCAGTGGACTTTATTAATCTTCAATTTTTCCAGTTAGAAGCTTTGTAACAAATAAAACAAAATTTTAAAATTAGGCTAGTCTGGATAGGTTAACAGTGGAGTTTGTTAATATTCTCATTTGCTTGTTTAAATACTTTATTTTAAAAAGAGAATTGATATCTAACTGATCAAATGGAGAGGGGCAAGGGAAGAAGGAAAAAGAGGGTGTGGAGAGAAAAAAAAGCTGGGTTGATAGAGATTAGTAGATGGATCGGTGGGTGAACGTAAAGGCAAAGCACAGTGAGGATTAGATGAGATGTGATGTGATAAATATCATTGACCAATTTTAATTAATGTTAGAAAACAAAATGTATATAAATGATTGAATGAAAACCAATTAAAAAACTTAAGGAAACCCTAAAAAAAAAAGAATTGCAACAGTGAATGAATGGAAATCCAAGTTCTTCATAAACTTAACAATAAAATCTCAATAATAAAAAAAAAGAATTGACATAAAAGAAGTGAAGAAAGGTAAGATTGGAGGAGAGGGTTGTAATCTGAGTTACCTAGTGGATTTTCAAAGTTTTAAATGATGACAGGTGAAAGTGAGCCATGTGTAAGTAAGACTCAAGTAGAATGGCAGGAGCTCGGATGGTGTAGTTCATAGGGAAACTGCACTGCTAACCCAAAGGCTACGCCTCTAGCATATGAATCCACTGTTGCCCCTCTGAACAATGAGGGACAGTCTCCATCTATGCAGTTTACAACCTTGGAAACCCAGATCAACTAGGTGGGTTCCAACTCAGTGACACAGAAATGACAGAAAGGATCATGGAAGGATGGTCATTTGGCCTGAGATGTCTCAGAAACACAAGTGTATGTATTAGATTATTAGGGAGATAAGCTTTACAGTCATCAAGGATCATAACTCAATTTGAGATAGAGAGAAAAACTATCAACCAGATCCTATTATCTTCACTGATCAAGGAAAAACTGACGAGATGATCCATAGGTAACAGTGATAAAGTAGAGATACCATGCAAGAGAGAGAAGTAGAATTGGAGGCAGTAGTGAAATCTTAAGAGAATAGTATTTCTCTAAAAAAGCATTACTGTTTTGTCTTGTAGGCTCTCAGAAAAAGACAAGGACCAGATATCTGAACAGTTGAATGCCCTGAATAAGACTTACCGTGACCTTTGTGATGGTTCATCAAACCAGATTCAGCAGCTTCAGAGCCAGTTGGCTCAACAAACAGAACAAAAGGTACCTTTAGTTTTTCTCTCCAAATGCTGGGAAGGATACTTTTTGAATGGGAGACAACACCTGTGCCTACTGAGAGTCATAGTCACTAGCTTTCCATGACCAACGTGACTTAGTTTTTAACCGCACATTAGCAGCCATTCGTCTTGTGTTTGTGGGGTTCCATGATGTCTTGGTCAGTCAAAACCCTAAAGGTACTTAATGCTAATTCTTGAGAACGGGTTCAACTTTTTCATTGTCTGCCATTTCATGGCTAACATGAATGGCAAGATCTGTGGTATGCCTAGTCCCAGGACGCTCAGATTACTCCTTGACCATATTGTCACACAGAAGTCTGTGTACTGGGAAAAAAGAAAAAACATGAATCTCTTCCTTCTTTACGTTAGATCATAGCTGAGCAAATAAATGTGAAATAATCTCTCCTAAAGCAATCTGGTAGGTTAGCTGCACTGACTAAGACGCTGGTTCCCCACCACTCATCATGTGGCATCTTTCCCAGTTTCCATTCCATGTTCATTATCTAGACCATATGAGAAGTTGTGGAAGTTCATGCTCGTTGTCCTGAGTTCTTCCTGGATACTTGTGTGTGTATTCGTAGACTCACCATATTATATACATGTGTCTCTGGGATATATATGTTGTTTGCCTGCTTATTTCCTATGTTGTGAAGCAATGGCCATTTTGTTTGGGACAGATGAAAATGTAAGCTAATGTGTTAATCAAATTTGGTCCAGATGATACTGAAATTATTTTTGGGCAAAGTATGCCTTGACTCTGTTCCTTGGATATGGTATTTTTGCAAGAGGAGCTAGAGTTGAAAGGCCATAGACGAAGCAACCAGCTGTAGCTTGATTGTACATTTTCAAAATTAATGTGCTGGTTAAGCATTCTCTGTGTACAGTAGCTCATTTCATAATGGCTTGTTGCTTCACCATATAAGGGAGTATATGAAAAGTTTTAACAATTGCTTGCTGAGAATATCTAGTTCTTATGAAAGGTTAAAAAGTGGGGGAGGAAAAACGTAAGACAGACAAGCTTCTGAGCACCACTACATTGAGCATGATGTGCCCCTTGTACCGTTTGTGTGTTTCATGTGAAGTATTGTTCTGATTAACTGACATCCTTGCTTACAAGTTTCACTAACCCTTTGGAGTTTAAGCACAAATGCACAAAGGGAAAAGAGGACGACCTGTTTGGGGTTCTTTTTTGCAAAAAAAACCAAAAAACAAATACAGTCGCATGCTGGACGCTAACACCAAGCTTACACTGTGTGTGTGATACGGCTGAGCTGCTCCATAAGGCTCTCTCTCTTATCTGCCCAAGGCGCACGCTGCAACTCTGGTAAGTAGAAGCCTTTTATGTTTTCTTTCCTCCTCTTCCTTTGTCTTTCCGTGCTTGTTTAGTTTAGAATGTCCATGTTTGACAGTCTTGAAATGGATTTCTCTGGACAACTCTCTAGTCTAGTGCTCTTATCTACCCTCCAGTGACTGGATACTGAGAAGAAAGCTATTTATAAAACTATTAGCTGTATTCTAGGCCTTTCCCATATGTTGGCATTTCAGAGATTTCATAGATCTCACTGAAGAAATGAAAACATTTTAAAGGAATCTTTTATCATATTATCTCCTTCTAAATGGTCTTTACATAAATATTTTTGGAGGGGAGTTACATTTAATTTTTACTGGTTTACATACAAAGCTCATAAAGTTGATGGATTTTTATAAAAAAAATCTTTTTCTGTTTACCAAAATATACTAGGACACTTTACTCTACATTCTCTATAAAATAGGTGCATAGTAGACTTCTATAACTTTCAGGTTCCATGTATACAAATTGAACTCCGCATTCTGGAACCAGGAAACAGGGAGATACCATTTTAAGTAGTGTGGAAAATTCTGCCAGTTATTCCATTAATAGACCCAAATTGTGAAACGGGCATGTGAGTCAGATCTCCTGCATCCACATTGGTTATTCATTCAACGTCTCTCATTCAAGCTTGAAATGCTTAGGACATGTTTTAAAAATGTAAGGGGAAATAGAATAAATTATTTTAAGGGCTGAGTCTCTATTTAGCCTTAAAATATGTATTACCTTCAAGCACTGTTCCTAGACACTGAGTGGGCAAAGTGTTTGCTCATACAGAGCTTATATTCTTACTGTGTTAGAAATGAAATTCATTATTATTATATTTTCAACACTATATTTGTCAAATAAGAATATTTTTAAGAATTACCAATGATTACTGCCATCATTTTAATACTAAAAAGGTATTGGGGAAATTATTTTAGAATAAAGAACAATCCTTTATATGAAATATGTTTTGCTTTATGAAAAACTCAGTATGTTACCATTAATTTCCCCAGTTTTTGGAGGGACTTAAAGACTCTGAGCTAAATTTTCAAGGCTTCTGTACAACTTGCTCTTTCTTGGTTCTTGTTCATTTCTGCCCTTGATAACACCATTTATTGGACAAGTATAGCTGTGAATTCCTTGTGATTTAAGGCTACTTAGCTGTACACCTTTTTTCCCCTTTTCACTGCTCCTCATATTGCTCTTTCCATCCTATTGAGAGATTCATAAAATGCCCACTGTCAGTTACATGAAGTATATAAACATTTTCACTGGTCTCTTCTAATGTTGATGACCGTGTTAAGGGAGTGCCCAGGGTGATAAGGTCTTGTTGTTGTTGTTATTAGCCTTTGAGTGAGTTTTAACTCTTAGCAAGTCTATGTAAAACAGAACAAAACACTGCCTGGTCATGAGCCATCATTACAGTCATTATCATGTTTGAACATATTGTTGACCCTCTTGAAATGCATTCTTTAAGAGACAAGAAAGTGACTGCCAATTTCTTTAACAAGACCTTTCCTGATTAAATAAGGATCAAAAAGTTAACACTGGGCAAAGAAAAGGTAGATATGATTCTCTACCTTTATGTACAACATGAAGGTAATGGCTATAAACAGAAATAGATGGAAATCAGAGATTAATAAAACTGATAAAGTATTTTAAATCTCTCAACATTTGACTTGTTTTCTTTCTGAGTACTATTATTCTATGGAAAAAAGCTTTAAAAATGTTCATTTTTTTCAGAGCTATGGGAGACAATATACAAGGTTTAGCACAATGACTGACTTTTGGACCTAACCTTTATGTAAAATGTAATGCACTGTACTTGTCCTTTCTCTAAGCCTCCTTCTGGATCTGACCAGAGAGAGAGGCTGAGAGCAAAAACTTTCATTTTTTGAACTTGATCAAATTACTCAACTTCTATTTTATTTTCTTATTTTCAAATTAATGATGAAAATAATTACTTTCATAAGATTGTTCTCAGAATCAGTAAATATATCAAATGATCAGTAAGTGGTAGCTCTAATCACAGTTGTTATATTATTCATTCTAGCATGGACTATAGGAAAAGATTCTTGTACCATAGTTCCAGAATCAAGAGTTCCTGGTCTATTTGCTCCTTTCCCCCCATTCTGTTCCCTAGAAATAACTTAATTCAGAGCTATTGCCCTGAAAAAAGCTAGCTTTGACCACCTAGAGTATGATTGTCCCCATTGCTAAATAATTGCCTGAGTGGTACTCATAAGCCATTTTACTGGCATGGATTAGTGCTCTGTGGCTATCAGACTGCTTAAATCTCTATTCTAATTCTATGGACCAATACTGATGCACTCATCAACAATAATGTGCTACTTCAGGAGTCTTCTGCATGGGTTGCAACACTGAGAAGTTGTTAGATAGGGTTGGATTCTCACTTTTTGGGGAACTGGTATGTGTTCATAAGAACCTTTGTATTGATTTCATCTTAGAACTTGCCGTTTTCTCACATTCCACTGCTTGCCACCTTAATAACTTACTATGCAGAAATGCTTAATGCTACCATCTTTCAAGTAATCTGTGAGGTTACCATTCTGCTGAGCTTTCGGTAGTTTAGAAAAGTTTTTTGTTTTTTTTTTTTTAGCATTAATACTGCCAGACTTTAGGCTCTTTCCTACATTAGGCTTTATTCTATCCGAACTAGAATTTTCTGGTGGTCAGAAATCATGTGCTAGTTCTTTGAATGTCTCCATTAGTAATTCTCTTTCTCTTCATTGACTCTGATACCATTTTCTTTTCTTTTTTTTTTTTAGGGTTACAGAGCAGTTGCTGGGGTGATTGACCTAGGCACAGTGGAGATATTTCCCATCTTCAGAGCCATGCAAAAGGGCCTCATTGACCAAGACACAGGCCTTGTGCTCCTAGAATCCCAGGTTATCATGTCTGGCCTCATTGCTCCTGAGACCAGTGAAAAGCTCTCTTTGGAGGAGGGCCTCTCCCGAGACCTCATTAGTCCCCAGATGTATCAGCTGCTCCAGGAACTACAGGATGCCTTATCCTTAATAAGCAGGTTCACTGGGGGCAAAGACTCTCTTTCTGTGGTGGAAGCAATTGAAAATAGAACCATCAGTGAAAGAACCGGACTGAAAATCTTAGGAACTCATCTGGCAACTGGAGGCTTCATTCTCTCCCCCAGTGAGAACTGTGTTACCCTAGATGAGGCTTTACATAAAGGTCTCATATCTCCACAGCTTCATTCCATGTTGCAATCTTACTTAAGGTCATCTAAGAATCTGATAGACCCCAACACAGCTGAGAAAATGAGTTTGCTGGACCTGATGCAGAGATGTATTATTCACCAGGAATCAGGATTGAAATTGTTGCCTGTCAAGCAATTGGCAGGGGGAATGTTGAGCCTGAAATCAGGCCGAAAGGTTAGCATTTTCCGTGCAGTTCAGGAAGGGCTGATAGATAGGCAAGTCACTGTCAGGCTGCTGGAAGCTCAGCTTTTTGCTGGTGGCATAGTGGACCCAAGAACAGGACACAGACTTACTGTAGAAGAAGCAGTAAGATATAATTTGATTGATCAAGATATGGCATGTGCTATTCTCATAAGGCAGCTTCAGACAGGAGGCATCATAGACACTACCACTGGGCATAGGCTAACGATAGATGAAGCAGTCAGCAGTGATCTAGTAGCTGCTAAAATAGCCCTTGTAATTCTAGAATCCCTTTGGTCATTCATGGGGTTGCTGTGGCCTGAATCTGGAGAGATCCTCCCAATTACAGATGCCCTAGAACAAGGTTTTGTGTCTACTGAACTAGCTCATAAAATCCTAAGTGGCCGACAGCATATTAAAGCCCTGTTTCTACCAGCAACCACAGAAGTTTGGTCTTGGGAAGAAGCAATAAAGAATGGGATCTTGGACAAAGAGCTTGCTGATAACTTAAAGTCAGTTTGCATACCTGATGTGATGCCCCATGTGCAATTAGCAGACTCCTCAGAACAAAGCAAATTAGACATTAATCCTGGAGCAGCTGCTCTACCATGCAGTGAGGACCAAACAGAGGCCATTGAGAGCTATAAGAAGAAGTTGCTGTTTCAACTGATGACTCACAGCTATATTAATGTGCAGGATGGACAGAGATTGCTCCTGTTAGACAAAGAGCTGACTGAGACACTGACATCAAGAGATGAATCTCAAACACATCTTGGAATTAGACATCAAAGACTAAAAACTCCTGAGGAATTGAAAGAATCCGCTAACATGAACATTACAGAAGCTTTCTCTGATGAGTTGATGCTGAGGCCACATGAGTGCCAGTTTTCTTCTGAGAACCAAGTATATCCTGATCAGAAAAATTGTGCTGAAGTAGAAGGCAAAAGGCCCATAATAGAAACAAAAGTGTCTACTAGGAAAACTACCAACAGTATTATCCTTACAGTGCCTCCAAAGGAAGCAGAGGATTTCCCCTTGGTGGTGGGCATAGAGCCTTTTTCTGTTGAAACACCAAAAGAATATCAGGCCCTTGGAAACACTTCTTTTATTTGTCAGAGACAAGATACCAGAACACCTGAGACTGAGCATATTTCAGGTGAAACTGGAAAAACTCTTATTATAACACCCCAAGGGGAAAAGTCACAGTTTCAGGTAGAGAAACCTCAAGGTTTGGAATTGGAATTAAAGTCTGGAAGTGATGTGAATATCCATTCCCTAGACAAAAAGAAAGTTGTAAATAATACACCCTTGCATAGGGATGACCATAAAGAAGTTCAAAAAGGGAAAAACATTTCAGTTGGCAGTGTGATAATGTTAGCCAAAAATGATGAAGATAATAGTTGTGAAACTTCCCTCTCATGCCTTTGTCCTTCGGAATTGCTTGAAGAAACTACATTAAATGAATTATCTGCACAATTACTAGCTGGTGGTATCTTGCATGACCAAACTGGTCAGAAGCTCTTACTTAATGAAGCAATAGTCCAAGGGATTATGCCCAGTCATACTGCTGTGAAGCTTATGGAAAAGTTTAATATGTTCCGGGGCTTCTTTGACTCTCAGACCCGGGAATCTTTGACAACTGAAGAAGTCATTGATGAAGGTCTGATGGATGAGAAACTCTTACAAAATGTTCTCAGGTCAGACAAAGCTATAAGTGGTGTTTTAGACCCCTGTACCCACACACTTTGGTCTGTGAAAGATGCAGTTGCAGTTGGACTTCTTGACAAGCAAACAGCCAGTAGAATTTTAGAAGGGCAAGTAGTAACTGGTGGAATTGTTGATGTGAAACGAGGCAAAAAGGTTTCAGTAACTTTGGCCTCAAATCTTGGCTTGGTGGACAGTGCAGACCAGACGGAGCTTATAAGTCTAGAGAAAGCTTCCAAAGGCAGAGATGCTGAAAAAACAATTAGAGAGAGATTAATCAGCTTACAAATAGAAACAACCGGAATTATGGACCCTGATACCAAAGCCCCTTTAACAGTCATGCATGCCATTAACAAGGGTCTTTTGGAGAGAGAGGAGGCCATTCAGTTGTTGACTAAGCAAGTAGTAGATGGAGGAATTATTCACCACGTATCTGGGATAAGACTCTCTGTTGATAATGCCTTTAAACATGGCTTGATTGATGAAGATTTATCCAGACAACTCAAAAAAGTGGAGAATGTAAACCTCCATCAGCTTTTTCATCCTGAGACAAAGAAAGCTATTTCTCTCCCTGAAGCTATAAAGTTAGATCTTATTACTCCAGACTTGAAAAGGGAAATCCAAGAAATTCAGGCCTTGACTGGAACCTTTGTGGATCTCATTTCTCGCCAGAGATTGACCTTGGCAGAAGCTGAAAAAGAAGGATTGTTAACTAATAAAGCAATATTGTCTTCGGGAATGATGCATGGGGTTGTAGACCCTGAGAACTACAGAATTGTTCCTTATTCAGAATTAGTAAAGAAATGTAAGATTGATATTGAATCTGGACAGAGATATCTGGAAGTAATTCCCTTCTCAGACATCAAAGATGGGGTGAGTGGTAAAGCACTTACATTGTCTGAAGCAACTCAGCTTGGGAAAGTGGACTTTTTCTCTACCCTGAGGGTTCTGGAAGCCCAGGCAAATACTGGTGGAATCATAGATACAGCTACAGGAAAAAGATTGACATTGGCATCAGCTTTAAAACAGAAATTGGTGGATGAAAACATGGCTGGAATTATTGCATCTCATCAAGTGTTAAACGGAGGAATTATTGACATATTTAATGATCAAAGAGTGAATTTAGAGGAAGCTATTGAGAAAAGATTAATTAGTCCAGAAATGGCAACTATGATCCAAACAGATTCTTTAGAACCCAGTGATCAGAGGACTCGGATTGAAAAGCATGATGGAATTGAAGTATGTGAATTAAACAATGAGTTTCTGCAGAAGGAAATGTTAATTGCTTGTACTAACACTGCTGAAATGAATTGTGGTAAAGAAGAAACTGAAAGGTTATGTCACATTGAAAGTCAGTCTGCAGATGAAATTACTACATTGAAACTTCCTGATGGAGAACAGGCCAAAAAGACCAAGAAAACTTTATTAGAGGAATCACTGTATAAGGATCAAGACAAGAGAAGAGCTTCTCCGGATTCTGAAGGATCTGTTAGTTTCATGATTTCTGGTAATGTTAAAAGTAAATCCTTGGACCATATTTCAGTAGAACACCCTCACTCAGAACTTGGTAATTTAAGACTCAAACAGGTGATTTGGGAAAATATAGGAGAACCTACAAATGAAGAACAGGAAAAAGTAGTGAAACAAGTAAAAATTGTCTCTCATATGAAGCAGTCTGCCTCAGGTCTGGGATCTAAAAAAATGAGAGAAAACCAAAGCGAAATTATTTCAGACATTCAAGAATCAAATTGTGAAACTTTTAGCAAATTATCAAATAAGCAGTCTACACAGAAACTAATGAATACCAAAGTGAAAAGTAAGAAAAAGAAGGAGATTGGTTTAGAAGAAAGTATCAAACTATGCAAACCTGAAGTTCCTTCAGAAGAAAAGCTGAATAAGAAAACTGCCCTTGATGATGAGCATGACTCAAATATAAATAGTCAACCTACAGAAATATCCTTACCTGTAAGCAGGAAAGAAACTAATAGGGACCTGCAGCTATCCATTATTTGTAAAGATGACGAATCTTCTTCCCAAATAGTGTCTAAAAGAATTTCTATAAGAAATCAAGACACTTTAGCACTCTGTACCTCTAAACAGGACAATAAAGATATCAACAATTTAAATACCTGTTTGACTTTAAAGCAAGAAGAAAATTTAGGAGAGCCATCTTCATCGGTTACCCCAAGACCTGAAAGATTTCACAATCAGGAATCCCCTGGAAAAGCCCACGCTCCAGACACACCCCAAATTTCCAAAGCAGATAAGTCATTCCAAGGAACCACGAGGCAGGAAACCATCTATTACCAAGATTCCTGTGCTAATGTTAAAATTAAGGAAAACAAAGATTTTATTTTGTCTTCTAGTGAATGTAAGGAAAAGTCACCTCAAGAAGTAACTTGTGACTCAGCAAAAACTCTTAAAGTGGAAGAAGTTTCCATACCCAGAGTTGTCACAGAAAAAGTCAGTTATCTGGAATCCTCAGAGAGAAAAGACCTTCATGATCAAGGCAGCCAAGGTGATCATAACCTTTGTGGAATTTCCAAATCTAACATAGCAACAATTCAGGAAATAACAGGAGATATGTTTGTAGAAATGGAAAAGTCTGTAGTTACAGATTCAGATGCAGTGTCCCTTGCAGGCATAGTGACTCAGGAAGGTTCCAGAGTTTTGAAGTCCCTTGTATCAGAAAAACTGTTACAAGATGTGTCACAGGAAGAGATTACAGGTCAGCAGGCTATTGTTGTTAGTTCTTCTGTCCTAAAGACCAGTGCTGAAAAGACAGTACCCCTCGTGTCATACCCTGCAAAGAGCACAGATGCGAAGGCACCACAGGAAAAGCTAGAAGAGAACCCGAGCACTAAGCAAGCTCCTGTCGTGACTGTCCCTGCAGGAAAAGAACATGAAAGTGTAAATCCAGAGCCCTTCAAAGCAACTAAGGTACGTTTTTAGTGGTCTGTTTGCACATTTTTCAGATACAACTAATTAAAGGCTAAAATTCCTAACAAGATGCTGAGTTTATATATGTATGCTATATGTATATCTATAATTTTAGGGTACTACATCATTCTCCAAGATACACTTTAGCTTCGCTGTTTATAGCTCTATTGTTGGAAATAAGACAGTGACACTAGATGTCTTTCTGAAATTTGCAAGAGTTTTAAGTTAGAAACTAATATTGGAGTTAGTTTGAAACACTAAATGGTGCTACCTGAAATCGAGTCGAGTTTGAAAATGTCTGCTCACGTATTGCTTTTAGATTATTAACTTTGCACTTTGCCCTTTGAGGAAATTATTTCTTTTGTCTGTTGATTTAAGACAGCTTGACAAAATAACATTTTATTTCTCCGTTGTATATATTGTGCTTTTCATTTCTGTCTAACAAGAAAATGGATTTCTTTGAAAAAGCAAACTTAAAAGGAAAATGTCAGATCTGAATTTTTTTTTCCTTTGGGCTCCACAGAATGTATATAATCGACAACTCTGTCTAGAACATGATGAGAAGCTAGTGTCCTATCTTTCTCTATTACGGGACATTGAAATGAGGGCTAAACAGATTCAACCTTTGGAGTTAAACCTGACAGAGCTGCAGGATCTGCTATGTCAGGCCAAGGTACGTACCAAGAGACTTCTACTAGGCCTGCTGTCTTCGAGATAGTTGGCGTGCCTTCCCAGAGTATACCAAGGCTTGAAAGAACCCAGTTAGCTTTATTCTAGGGTAAATGATCTCAGACCCTTTTCTGATAACTTTGAGATGGGCCAGGTTTAGCTAGACCAGACATGACTTATAAGAAACAGGCTTGAACAAGCTTGAGTAAACTTCTCTGTGAATAGTAATTACTATCTGTGTAATCTTGGACTAAATGAAGTAATTTGATGACAGGGTGATTGAATGGAAACGTTCGCAGAAATTCAAGCAAAAAAATATTGAGGGCTAAAATGATTGGGTTAAAAATAATACATTGAATGGATGTGTAAATTAATCACTATTCCTTCCCAACACTTCACTAAGACTTTATGAACAGGTGTTTTCTAAATGTTTAAATTCATAAGAAAAAACAGAAGAGAAAGCAGAAGCAATATTTAGAAATTAGTAAGCAGATAAGACAGTTGACTTAACAGAACAGATAAAACCAAATCCTAATCTTACAGGAAGCTAAAGAATAAACTTTACACTGCAGAATTATCCAAAGGTTCAGAAATTGGTAGTACCAGAAGGCAGGGGCCAAATCATCCTTTCACTGAACTTGAGTTTAGGAAATGTTAACAGAGTTGGAGTCACAATGAAGACACAGATTTTAGAAGTTTCCGGTTCTATGTGCCGGCAACACTCAGAATTTACATAAGGTGACAGAATGGCAGATGATTCCCCAGAAGGACCACTTTTCTACATCTTATATCTGACTTCTGAGTTTAAGATTTGACTACCATAGATTAGCTGAGTTCAAAAACTGGCTCATAGAGGTTGTTTAATGTTTTTTGTTCTCTTTGTGGTTTGAAGTGGAAGCGTCATTCTTCTGATTGACTTATTTTGCAGTTTGTGTTTTGGAGGTTTATAGTTTGCAGGTCAGAGCTGCCTCACCATTCCCTGGAAAGGGCACAGTGGCTCTCTTGGGGATGGGGAGGCAGCACGTAGTGATGAGAGGAGCAGTGAACTGAGTCTGAAAAGCTGAGTTCTACTGCTTATATCTGTTTCTCAAATGGCAAGATTTCTAGTCTTGAGTTTGGAGATAACTCTACTTTCTTTTCTCAGGTATTAGACAGGGAGCTAAAGGATTTGTCCACCTTGGTAAATCAGGAATTAGAAGGTGTGAACCAGATTATCACTAGCCAGCCTCCAGAAGTACCTGCTCAGTTATTGAAGGCTCTTGAGAAAGATGCTAAGAATCTTCAAAAGTCTCTCAGCTCTGTGACTGACACTTGGAATCCCAGGCTGCTCAACCTCCAGAGTGCTGTGGACATGAAAAAGGTAAAGGTTCTTGTCTTTATTTATAAAGGCTCATCAAGTCTAAGGGGGCTCAAAGATTTTTGTAATCTGATTTGCCATTATTTCCTAGACTAAAATGTTAAATCAACAAGTACAGCTGGAAGGTAAACTTCAAGATCTGAAATCCTGGCTTGACAATACCAGTCTTACCCTGAAAAGCAAAGACTGTAACAGTGAAACAGATGCTGACAGCCTAAATCACTGGCTCCAACAGTGCAAGGTAAACTCTTCATGCATTCTGAAGCATATTTTTCCATGTGGGTTTATAGATTTTATTTTTCTACTAGGCAGAGCAGTTAAGGTCCTTTCTTAGTATGGTTTTCCATATCAGAAATAAAATCTGATATTTAGTTTTTAATTTATTGTATGTCTAGAGCTTTTGTGCTTATGACCACTTCTCTTTTCATCTATTCTTTGGAGAGAATCTGAATCTTAACCTATTATTCGAACTACAGCTCCTCTATTTACAACCTGACCCATATTTCCATTCTGTCAAGGACCTAATTCCCCACTCCTACTTCTGCCCCACCTCCCACTGCCAACTGCAGTGCATTTTTTTTAATTTGTAATTTTAACAAAAGTTTAGAGAAACGTTAGATTTTCATTCATTCTTTGTTGTACATTTTTGTGTAAAAAAACAGAAGAATTTTGATCCATGATACAGACCGTGGATTGACAAACTTTTTGTAAAGAGCAGTCAGTAAATTTACTGGGTTTGTGAATGATACAGCATCTAGGGTGGCCATTCATATCCACTCTAGTGGGAAGAAGTAGCCCGAGGCTCTCTATCAGGGAACAGATATGGTTAGGTTCTGCCAGAACTTTATTTCAAAAACACTGCTTCAAAAAAAAAAAAAAAAAAAACACACTGCTTCGTCTTTGACTAAGTTGGAACAATACCAGAGATGTTCTCTCCTTTTCTTGTCACATTATCGCCCCTTCCCTCTCCCTTGTCTTAAGAGAAAGAGACAAAATTTTGTCCATGGTCAGCCTCCTTGAATACATCCTTATCAGGTTACATTTAAACTTTTTGTTGTGATTTGAGTGAAAGTTGGCAGAGCAGGTAACTATTCTATTCAGCTGTTCATACACATTCCATTTTGTGACATTTCTTACACTCCCGCTCATCACTGCATCCAGGAAGTTCTTATTTCTACCCATCCTTCTATCCCTCCTTGCCTCTTTTTATCTCACTCTTTCGTACCAGAGTTGCTGCCCTCTTTCATGAACATTTGAATTCAAAGTAATGATATCCAAATATCATTTTCCTTTCTTGTTTTGGGGAAAGAGTAACAGACTTTACCAGTTCTCTTACAAGATACTACAGAACGAAACAAGTGTGAAAAATTCCCATGAGATATATAAAGAAACAGCATCTCATGTGTTGGTTCTTTTCCCTAGTTAAAGCTTATAAGAACTTTTTTATAGGAAGAGGATTAATAGTCCAAGCTTGTTGCCTCGTGATAGTTTCTGAACTCCACACGTTCACAGATGAAGGAAGCATTCTCATATAATAAATACTCAAGAAGTTCTCCATGCTTTTTTGACAGAATTGTCTGTAAGTCCCCTGTTGTTGTTATGTGCCATCAAGGTGCCTGTGACCCATAGCAACCCTATGTACAGCAGCTCTAAACAATGCCCTGTCCTGAGCCAGTCTCACTAATTCCGACACACCAACCCTCATTACCCCAGTTATAAGTCCCCTATGGATCCTTATGTCAAAATGACAGAACTGTACATCTCCTCACTTTTTACTGAATACACCGTAACATGGTTGATAAAAAGGAAACATTTATGGGAAAAATCCAGATGTTTAATTGATTTTCTGAACTTAATTATAGTGTTTTTACTTCTAGCCAGTTTTAACTTCTTTAAAGGAACAATATAATAAGTCTGACTAAAATGTTCAGAGTTCTGGTATGTTTAAGCAACATTTTTCTAAAAATAAATTCTACGGAAACTACCAGAAAATATATATTTACTCAGTACTGGCCTATACCGATAACGTAGTGCTGGATGAATACAAATAAATATTTGAATCTAAGAAAGTATAATTAGAAAGGTAAATGTTAGACCAGATATTCATCTTATACTTTCCAAAATGTTTTTGTTTTAAATTTCTAGAGATTTTAGATAAATAATACTGTAGCATTTGGGGAGATATTTTTAGCATAAATAATTGACAGTCCTACTGTATTACAAAGTCAAAGTCTAGTAAAGGCACGTAATTGTAATTTATGAGATGTTTGGAGAGGCAGGAAGTAGAGTTGTCTAATACTAGCTTGGCCCTAGAATTCATTCATGTCAATTGTGAAAAGAGGAGAAAGTAACCTCTTATGTCATTCTTTGATTAGCCATTTGTGCCTATATGAAGAAAGAAATAAAACTTTTCATCTTTTTCTGTTTTTTTGTCCCTCTGCTTCCCTTAGGATTTCAAAGAGCCCATGACTGAAAGGAAATCTCAACTGGATGCTCTTGCTTTTGATATTCAACTCTTTATTTCTGAGCATGCACAGGACTTGTCCTCTCAGCAAAACCACCAGATGCTGAATCTTCTGAACGAGTTGCACAGGTCCTTTGAGGACCTTGCCCAACAGACTACAACTCAGATGAATGCCTTGCAGGGCCGTCTTCAGCAGCTGGAACAAGCAGCCCAGGTGAAGGTCAGACAGAAACAGCAGCTGGACTCAGTTTGTCTTTTGGGATGTCCTCTGTCTTTGGATTTCCTAGCCAGACTATTTGTCATGTCAGTTTTGAAATTTCATGTCAATTAGGCCAGTATCATTCTAGTCCCAGGAGCAGCTGGTCTGGCTTTTTTTCCTCGCAGTGTTTTGGTTTTGTATGTAAGAGCATGATTGAATGCATGTGCAAGTGTTTACTTTTTAGTGGGATGCCCTTCACTGTGTCTCATTGTCTCACTTTCAAAAGAAAATCACATACCCAGCCCTTTCCACCTCTACTCTTTTCCTTAGTATCCTTGTGAGGGTTATTAGAACTGTTTAGATACGCTGAAATTTTGAGCATAATGTTTTTAAAATCAGTTTTATCTTGGGGATTGTCAGGTGATTTGCAGTAAGCCTCCTTGACATCCTTCAAACCGATGACAAAGACATTTTTATAAGAATTATATTGATTTTTAGCACTTCTTTTTAAATTACTGTTGTTCTCCAACACCTTTATAGAAACAGGGCTGATAGATTTTGGGGGGGAAAGATCTAGCCATCTTCTCATTTTTCATTTACAACCCTCTTCTTGTGAAGCTCAACATAATGACATAAGTGGTAAAATAATTTCTGCTATTTGGACAAGTTGGCATACAGCAAAATGATAGTATAATTGTCAATATCATCAGCAACAAATATGTACTAGGAACTTCTTTATTAAATATTGTATAAAATAATGACTTGAGCTTTGGAGTCAGGCTTAAAGGGAACTAGGTTAATCAGTACCATATAGCCTTCATTACCGTTTAGTTATTCCAACTATAATGAACTTGTAATGCTTTATTTATCATCTAAATCTGCATGTCCCTTAGTTAGGAATTTGGATAATATGGTGTGCTCTGTGACTAAATGATGACATTGCGTTGGTGTGAGCACTTTAAGGCATAGCCCCGATCCAGGGTAGACTCCTGAGCTGCAGTAGGTGATAGGATTGCATGTGAATACTCTCCCTGAGCACACAATTAATTCCACAATATTTATTAACCTTGTTATTGCCAAAAATGCTCTGCTTCTCTATATATTCCCTGAATGCATGTCTATGTCTGTGTTAACTTGTTTGCTTTGCTTTTTTCAGATTCAGTCTGCACCCATCCTAACACATGAAGATACCGTTTTACAGCTGAAGAACTCTTACGAGTTCTCTTCCAGAACCCTTCTGTTTGTCCAAAGAGGGGGAGCAAGGGTCAATTTGAGCACCTGTTTGTAAGTGCAGGTGACTAAAATACCATCAGATGGTAGACACTGGTGGAAAATGGTTTTAGAAGGACGGTCAGGAGAACACATCATGCTCAATTGCTCTATCAGGTGCTTCAGTGTCATGCAAATAAGATGAGAGCTGGAGAAAGGATAAGGCACAGAAGCATACTCCCCTCCTCCCCTTGCCTGGCTCTTTCCTTGAATATCACTGTAATCACCCAAAGGATGAAGTAATTGCTATTCTTGGATAATTTCCTCCTCAAAATAGCCAACTCAAGGCCCTCATATCTGGCATGTAATCATTCTACTTAATGGGTTTTTGCATTTGTGAGATACCTGATTTATAAAGTCAGTTCAATTATTAAGAAGACAAATTATTTTATGAATTATCCAAATCCTTGATTTTTTCCCCCTTGAGTCCACTTTTTCTAATTTTACATATTTTGGCTTAATATGTAGCAAATCCCCTGACTCTAGGGGAGGAGATGATAAGAACCACCAATTTCTTATCTTTACTCGTATGATCTATGAATTGAAGACATATGGCCTCTCTGCCTTACATTTCCAAATAACAGGAGATAATAACAGCAGCCTAACAAAACAAAAATCATCTAAACTGGGAGCATTTTCTCCTAAAATTACCTCTGGTTATCATCCAGACCAAATGCCATAGTCAACAAGGGGAACTTTCGGAGTATAACTTTTATGTCTCTTCCTGTTCCAGTCTCTCACCAACTTTTCCATCTTTGATATTAACCTTCCTATTTTACCTTTCAGGATATTATCTTATGTTTGTGAAATGAGAATATTTAATTGTTTCTCCACCCCTTTACATTTTAATTAGACCCTGCAGAAACAGCAAAATACCTGTCATCAGAAACTGGAGGATCTTTGCAACTGGGTAGAACAGGCAGAAAGAACATTGGTGTCTCAGCAAGGCAGAGCCGTCCAACAGGACCTTGCTGCCTTACAAAAGAACCAGAGTGATTTGAAGGTGAGTGTGCATTAATCCATATATACTTTCTTCCGTTCCTTCAACAGGTATTCATGAAGTCTTACTTTGTGCCGCATAAGTGGCCAATTAAGAAATACGCAGAAGCTTATTCATAAAGTAGTAGGAAAAGAAAGAAAGCATACCAGACAAAAGGCTTTGTGTTAGACTTGAGATAGAGATCAAGGATAACATATTTAAGGAACTGAAGGAAAACTAGTTTCACTGGGCCTAGAACAGGGTAACATTGTTTGAGACTGGAGAGACAGGTGGGAACTAGCTCATACTGATCCTTGTAAGCCCCATTCAAGACAGTGAGTGATGACCAGGAAAGTGTAAAGGACCAGTGAGGCTTCAGCTCTGCTAGAATAATTCATTGCAAAATAGAACTCTCTGCTATTTGACATGTTTTAGGAATCTTCTTTTGCCTTCCTTAAATATTTGCATAGAATATTAAATTTTTCTTAAATATTTCTTTGCATTGGTTTAGGCCTAAACCTTAAGCAAACTATAGTCAAGGACATGTATGTTCATTGCAGAAATGTCTTCTGAGTCATTGCATCTTTGACTTTCAAGGGCTTAGAATTTCCTAAGCTGAAGTCTCTAATAGCCCTCTTTTCCTGTGTTAAGGATTTACAGGACGACATTCAGAATCATGCCTCTACATTTGCCAATGTTGTCAAAGATATTGAAGGGTTTCTGGAGGAGAATCAAAGCAAGCTCAGCCCCCACGAGTTGACAGCTCTTAAGGAAAAGCTTCATCAGGCTAAGGAGCACTATGAGACTCTCCAGGGTCGGACCCGGCTAGCCCAAAAGGAGCTGGAGGAAGCAGTGACTTCAGCCTTACAGCAAGAGACGGAAAAGGTAACCAGATTGCTGTCATACTTGTTGTTTTTCAAAAAGAAAGTTTTTGTACCTGTACAAAAGGGAAAAGGGCCTCAATGTACTGGTGTGTAATGTGTCAGACTGCGAACAGAAAGGTTAGCTGTCCACATTTAGTACCAATTCTTTGACAGAAAGATGGTGACCCACTGGAGGTCACTATGAGTCAGAATTTTCTGAATAGCGGGGTTCTTAGTTTTTCATTGGGTACAAAATAAGAGCACATAGAGAACACAGCATGCCAGAAAAGGACTACTTTAGGATGTAGTCAGTTGGTCCATTTTAATTTTACAAGAAACACCCAGAAGGACTTTTTTAAGCAATTTCTTTTTTATTTGAGTGACAGTTTATAAATCTCATTGGTTTTTCATACAGAAGGACTTTTAAATCAGGAGTGATTGGTAAAGGCTGCCTATTATAAAATACACATTTATTAAGTATATATTTATGTACATATTTATATCCAGAGAGAGATACTGCTCTTTGCATACTCAGTGCTCTAGCTGTTTAGAACAGTCCAGCCTTGAGAATGTAGTACATAGAGCATAGTTACAGTGGAAATCATAGTTACAGTGGGGTAAACCAAACAGCAGATAAAGGCTGAAAATATCTTTTACACCTCACTTAGCACTGGCCACTTGAATTGTAATCATTTGTTTGCTTATAGGCTCTAACTCCAGTGAATAAAGTAGAAAACATAGAAAAGAGGAAATAAGTTATACAAACATGTCATTTCAGATACATGTCAGAATATGTGCCAATTAGTAGATACATAGGTAAATAAATTAACAGCTCTGGTGTCTTAGTGGTAAGGAATTGCACTGCCAACACAAAAGTACATGGTTCGACTTTACCAGCTGCTCGTTAAGAAGAAGATGAGCAGACTCCTCCTGTGTGATTTACTGCCTCTGAAAACCTTGTGGAGGGTCAGTTCCAATTTGACAATGCACAGCAACAACATTCAATTTACTAAAAGACTTTCATCAGAAAATGGAATTTGAGAGAAAAAAGAAAGAACTCAAAGTTCTGCTTGGTAGAGAAAAGGATGAGAGAAGGCTTACCTTGACCAGTGTGTCACTTCTGTATCTTGGGAAAAGATTCCCTCTAGTGCTGCTGAAGTGGTAATTGTTACTAATATTAGGTGCCATCGAGTCAACCACAACTCATGGCAACCCTGTCAATGACAGATTGGACCTTTGCCCTGTCCTGTGCCGTTCTTGACATCTGTGCTCTCCTCAAGCCCTTGTTGCAGTCACTTCCATAGTCCATTTCATTGAGGGATTTCCTCTCTTGCTGACCCTCTTCCTTCCCCAGGATTGATGTCTTTTACCAAAGACTGGCCCCCAAAAAATATGTCTAAAATATGTAAGACAAAGTCTCATTATTCTTGCCTTTAAAAAAATAGCCAATTGCACCTCCTGGTTGTTGGGGTTGTTATTATTGTATACCTTTCAAGTCAGAACCATGGGTTCATAGCTGACCCTGCAGCAGAATTTCAGAGACAGAAAATTGCACAGGAGGAGATTGTCCATCCTTCTCCCATGGAGCAGGTGGCATATTCCAACAGTTTATCTTTGGGATGGATTGCAGCTCTGTTTCTTACCACTAGGCCACCAAAGCTTCTGGCTTTTGGGGTAAGAGAACTAAATAATCTCTTAATAAAAGTCTTCTCAAATCCAGGAATTACCCCTTTTTCTTGATATTAAGCAGTGAAACACAGAAGAAATTCATTTTCCGCAGATCTGGAGTTAGATCCTTGCTGTGTGTTTAGAGATGGCTTCTTGTTGCTGTTGTTTGCTGTCAAACGTGAACTGACTCATAGGTGACCCTCAACTAGTTTTCAGAGGTTGTATATGCCATAGGAAGATTGTCTCCTTTTTCTGCCAGTTGAGCAAATCATGTGCCCTGAATTGGCAGCACAGTTCCTTACCACTGGGTACCAGAGCTCCCTAGAAACAACTTATATCCTGTTACAAAGCTTGTCTTTTCTTTAGTGTAAAATTTTTCTACTCATTACTTAACTTGTGGTTGTATTCATGCCTTCTTGAACTAATTCTATTTTCAGAGTAATGCAGCAAAGGAACTGGCAGAGAACAAGAATAAAATTAATGCTCTCTTGGACTGGGTGACTTCATTGGGACCATCTGGTGGGCAGCTGCAGACCAGCCTTCCAAGAATAGAACAGGTGTCAGGATCTAACCTGGGGAGAGGCTCATTGGATGCCACTGATGGTCAAGTGAGGGTGAACCAAGCCCCAGAGAAGCTGGATGAGCAATGTGAGAAGATAAAGGTGAGGATGCTAACTTGTCTTCACTGGGAGAAACACTTCTGCTCTGGTCAAATCAACATGAACTCCTTGCTCTAAATCCAGTGAGCACTTCTCAACCATATCTTCTTTCTTTCCTTTCCTCTATCCAGTTCTGAAATACTGATGTGCTTCATTTGATCCTCTTCTCTGTGAAGGTGGTCTCAGCCACTCACAGTACTTCCCTTATCAGTTGCACTAATGAGTAGCAAGTGGGAACTGACCCATAGCTGACCCACCAGTGGATTTTCAGAGGCAGTTAAGCACATAGGAGATTTCCTATCCCTCTTCCATGGACCAGCTGGTAGATTTGAACCATGTGCCTTCAAGATTGCACCACAGCTTCTTACCACTAAGCCACCAAAACTTTTTCTTTCTTTATTCCTACTCAGTTGCCTAAATTAATTATCAACTGAGAGTCCTTTCTTTTTCTTAACTCTGCTGTATCAAATCTGTCATCACACCCCATAAAGTTTGCTTATCTCTCTAAGTGATTTCCACTTCTTCACTTCCATCGAGATGTTAATATGGCTTAGAACATTATCAGCTTTCACTTGTATTATTATAGCAGCTCCTACTTGTCTTTTTGTATTTTGACATTTACCCTTAATTCGTTGCCTCTCTACCTCATGGTCTTTCTGAAAAGCTATATGCCTGTTTTAAGTCTTTTGCCCTTAACTTAAATGCCAAATTCTAAGATGATTTATAAAGCCCCCCTCAGGATCTGTCAGTGCTTATCTGGCCTCATCTCTAAACCTCACCTCACACTCTCCTCTGGGCCTTTGCATACTTTCAGAGCTCTCTCTGTCTTCTTGTAAATGAGGGACCCAGGTGTAGGTTAGTTTTTACTCCTCTTCAGATCTTAGCTTAGATTTCACTTTTATAAAATCCTCCTTTACCACTTCCCAGTTAGATTACCTATTGCTTCTATTCTATAAGTTGCTCTCAACCTTCTCTGCATCGTAGCATTTCTTACGCTGTTTTATATTTTTGGTTTTTATTGCCCTGTAGATGTGAAGTCAGAAACTCCTTGCTCATTTTGTATTTCTGTCCTGAAATGACATGGCATGGTATGTGAAGCTGCTACCAGGTTAATACATGCTAAAGCTGGACAACTTTGGAGTTGGGGGGAAATGTAGGCTAGATCCCTTCTATAGATAGTTGCATTGACAGTATAGATAGTCAGAAATTCTCCCTGAACTCTTGCTGTCCTCTCTCCGGCCTGGGAAAAACATGGTTTAAAAAATGCTCAGTTGTCTTCAAAGAACCAGTATTCCAGCGTAATAAAAGAGAAGTTTGCATATGTGTATCTAGACATAGCATATACAAAGGACAAATTAGTTACTCTATTCATGGAAGCTCATGTGGCCTAGAGGCAAAAAGCTGCGCTGTAATCCAGGGCTACCAGCTGCTCTGTAGTAGAAGGATGGACAGTCTCCTCCTATGTGCTTAAATGCCTCTGAAAACCCACTGGATGGTCAGCTGTGGATCAGTTCTGACTCTACAGCACACAACAGCATTCATGTATAGGAGTTCTGGTGGCCTAGTGGTAAGAAGCAGCACTACAATCCCAAAGGCAACAGTTTGAATCCAAATCCATCAGCTGCTTTGTAGCTCTGAAAGCTGGCTGGAAGGTCAGCTATGGATCATTTCCAACTTGACAACACTCAACAACAATTCAAACAGCTTACTTCTTTTTCTATGTGGTGGTTGTTATTTACTTTCACTGATCTAAAATGATTTTTTTAGTAAATTATTTCCCAAGATCTTTCCTAATAGGGCGGGCAGTTTCCCTGAACATGTAACATATCCACAGCTAAATATCTGTAATTTTTGCATTATTCTATGTATGATTTATCCCACTTAATCTTCCCCTCCGTGAACATGGGTAATCATTTGTTGGCCATTTTTATTCTCCTGTGTTGTTGTTGATTTCAGTTGAGTCAGTGACGACTCATAGAGACCCTATTAACAAAAGACCTGAAGTCTTTCTATATAACTATTGTTAATTTTCCAAGTTCATAAAGTTTCCATAGGCATGTGTTTTAGGAAATGGATGCACCTCCTGCTTCCAAACCTGTCTTAAACTGGGAGCTCCACCAAACACTGTCCACCATGGCAACTGTTATGGCATTTGACATCCAGATGGCACAAGGATCAACATCACAGCAAACCCAGATTATCTCAATTTGGCAAGCTGACAAAAGAGTGCTGTATGGTTTAGAAGTATGTTCCTCCAAAATATAACAACTCTAGACGCGAGGGCCATAGGCCTGTGGGCTCAACTAAATTTAAAAACCAAGGCACTCCATGAGGTCCTTCATTCCACAATCCTTCATAATCAGACATCCCATTGGCTCTCACCAGAGCAGAAGTGCCCATCATAGAGCAGTCAGCTGCTGCCTCAATCTCCAACTGAATTTAATAACGCACTACTAGAGTTAAGTGGTTTAGAGAGGCAGTCTCTGGTCATAGTTCTCTCTTAACTGTGTTATCTTAGTTAAGACATTCATATCTTTTTGCTAATACACTTACCTCATCTTGAGTAAGAGTATTATATTGCCTCCCACATCGCAGAGTTGTGTCACAAATCACTTTGACTGCTGTTAAGTTTTTTGTGTATCAGTTATTATATGCAGTTAGAGTGTGTATAATAACTGAAAAAGAGTGTGAGATACTGGTAATTTCTGAGAAGCTAGAAAAGTGGGCTAGTAAGACCTCTCTTTACCTCTAACAGTGTTGTTGTTTTTGTTCGGTGCCATCAAGTTGACTGTGACCCGTGTGAACCCTATGAACAACAGATTGAAACCTTCTCTTTTACCATGATGCCGTCACTGTGTCTGTCAATCCATCTTGTTGAGAATCTTCCTCTTTGACTGATCCTTTTATTTTTTCCAGCAGGTTAACCTTTCCCAAAGACTGGGGCCCCCTAACAACCTGTAGCAGGAAACAAAGCCAAAATAATTATCATTTCCTTACTGTCTTTTGTTTTGGAAAATTTCTTTTCCAGGCCCGTCACCAAGAATTGCTATCCCAACAGCAAAATTTCATCCTGGCCACCCAGTCAGCTCAAGCCTTCTTGGACCAACATGGCCACAATCTCACATCTGAGGAACGGCAGGTGCTGCAGGAGAAACTGGAAGAGCTAAAGGAACAGTATGCAACTTCCTTGGCCCAGTCAGAGGCAGAGCTGAAGCAGGTGCAGACCTTACGGGATGAGTTGCAGAAGTTTCTGCAGGATTACAAAGAGTTTGAAAACTGGCTGGAACGGTCTGAGAAAGAGCTGGAGAATATGTACAAAGGAGACAGCAGTCCAGAAGCACTTCCTTCCCTGCTGAAGCGGCAGGGGAGCTTCTCAGAAGATGTGATTTCCCACAAAGGAGACTTGAGATTTGTAACTATGTCCGGACAAAAAGTCTTAGACACAGAAATCAGCTTTGAGAAAGGAAGTGAACCGTCAGCAACTGGAAACTTAGTGAAGGAGAAGCTGAGAGATGCGACAGAAAGATACACTGCTCTCCACACAAAGGTAAAGGAGGTGTTCTCATTTTCATGGCAGCCCTCATTCTAGGGCTCATAATAAGAAGGGAGAACTCATCTGTATAGTAACCTTAGGTGGAGTGTGTTCTGGAACTCTTGGCAAAAGTGCAAATCATGTAGGGCCCTGGGCTAATGTCTGATCTTAGCAGCATTCAGGTTTAAAGCCCTTGGTAAAGCTATAGGTGCCTATCCTCCTCTATCCTGACTAGACACTTGAGTTCCCAACAGACACAGCATAGGTAATCTTGTGTGTTTGTGTATGTATGTATGTATATATATGTGTGTGTGTGTTTTTGTTGCCTTCAAGTTGAGCACAACTCAGCAACCCTATGAACAAAAGGCCTGCAGCCCCTCTACAACTGTCGATATTTATCAGAGTGTGTGTGTGTGTGAGAGAGAGAGTGTGTGTGTATAACTATCATCCTGATTTATTTGTTTATTATTATTTATTTTTAATCGTTATTTTAATGATAGTATACAGAAATATTGGATTTGCATTCATCCATTGTTGTGAGCACAGAGAATCTTAAATTATACAATCTTATTCCTGTACAGAACATCTAGTGGAAATCTTTCTTTCCCTAGAACATCACCCAGCTGCTAAGGTTTATAATCCAGTCAGTTTTTACTTCTGTTATGTTTTCTACTAACATCCCAAACCTCCCAAAAAGATTTATTGCACATTTTAATACCTGTCTTCTCCTGCAATGTGATTTATTGCAGGCAATTTTTTTTTATTACAAGCAAAAATATTTGTTGAGTGACTTGTATAATTTACAAAAAGTTGCTATATGTAATAAGGTTGTATGAATAGAATGAAACAAGCAATAATGATCCTTCTTGTGGAAAATGGTACGAAGTTTATTTGGGGAGCTCTGATAATGTACTCTGTAGGGAGTTGTACTGTTAACCCAAAGGCTGTGCTGCTTCCATGATTCAAATCCAATGGCTCTGGGGCACAAAGATGGGAAATGGGGCACCTATTCTGTTTGTTGTTGTTGTTGATTGCCTTCGAGTTGATCACGACTCATAGCAACCCTATGAACAAAAGGCTGGAAGCCCCTCTACAACTGTTGACATTTATCAAAGTTCAAAGAGTTTCCAGAGGCATGTTATTTAGGAAGTGGATGCCACTCCTGCTTCCAAACCTGTCAAAGTATGTTACTGTTGTTATGTGCCATGGAGTTGCCTGTGATGTATAGCGACCCTATGTACAACAGCTCTGAACCCTTCCCTGTCCTGAGCCAGTTTCACTAATTCCACCATACCAACCCTCATTGTCACAGTTGCTGTATCAATCCATCTCATCTGGGGTCTCCCTCTTTTGCGCTGTCCATCCACACATCTGAGCATGATGTCCTTCTCCAAGGACCAATCTCTCCTTGTCATGTGCCCAAAATAAGTGAGGCAGAGCTTCAAAATCCTAGCCTCCAAGGAGAGCCTTGGTTTCACCCTCTCCAAGACAGACCTATTTGTTTTTTTTGGCAGTCCATGGTATGTTCAAGACTCTTCTCCAGCACCACAACTCGAAAGCCTCTATTCTTATTCTGACATCCTTTGTCATTGTCTAACTCGGAAGTATAACAAGTAATTTAGAAGTCCATGGCCTAGATTCTGTTTACAACCTTGGAAATGCAAGGGGGTGGGCAAAATGCATGTTTCAGCTATGAGTCAGTTTGACTCAACAAAGTTAAAGTTTTTTAAACTACTCATCTACTCATAGAATCCAAGCATGACTCTTTTTCTTTCTCTCTTTAAGCATGTGTGCAAAGAGTAAGGATGTGACATTCTTCTGTGTACTACTGATAAATGTCAGATGTTTCATAATATCTTGTTAGTTTTAGCCAGACTGTGTAAAGTTACTGATGCTAGCTGTATTTTTACAAGAAAGAGCAAGTTGTTAACCCATACTCACATAGGTATTAAATGTTAGATAAGGCTTTTTTATTATTTTCCCCAGACCTCCCCCTCTGACAGAATTTAAAGCATTACTCTTAAGTGAGGTTTAAGGTCTCTGTATCAAATCCAGGCTTCTTTCTTTTTGCTGTCTCAGGAAACTGCTGTCTTTGGCCTGACTTTACTTAGGTCTGCTTCCCTTTTTTTCTCTCGCACAGTGTTCTCGGCTGGGCTCTCACCTGAACATGTTGCTAGGTCAGTATCAGCAGTTCCAGAACAGTGTCAGCAGCCTTCAGGCCTGGATGAAGACTTGTGAGGCCAATGTGGAGAAGCTTCTGTCAGATACTGTTGCCTCTGATCCTGATGTCCTACAACAGCAGCTCGCTACAACTAAGGTAACCCAGGATGGAGGCTGTATTGGAGCGTCAAGGTGTTGTATTAAATGGTTTAGTGGACCAATTACCATTTAGCAATGGTAAATACTTACATAGGTTAAAGACAACAGTTGAGATGATTTGAACCTAAACATTTTGTTCTCACCTCTGAAAATTTATTCTTAGAAAAATTATTTTCTAGAGCTGCTTTGTATTTCTAGAGACCTAGAACCAGCTTTGACTACTTACTAAAGATATTCTTCTTTTATCCTCTCTAACGGATAAGCAGCAGTTGCAGGAGGAATTGGCCGAGCACCAAGTACCTATAGAAAAGCTCCAAAAAGTAGCTCATGATCTCATGGAAATTGAAGGTGAGCCAGCTCCAGACCACAAGCAAGTTCAAGAAACTACAGGTATGGAGCAGCAATAACCACAGCTGATCAATTATTTCATTCATAGTATGTACATCTATAATACATCACATTGCGCTGTACAAGTATCTGTGGTACTAGATAGAAACTGAGACTATAAAGATGAACAGACAGACTGTCATCAAGTAGCTTTCCCTCTCCTGAACTTTAGTTCCCCCATGAAAGGCTTTAACCTGTTTGTCCCAGGTATTCTGCCTTCCAGATATATCCTGCTTCTCTCCTTTCACTAGCAGACAGTCATTCCTTCATTGCTTTTTCCATGGAGCCTTCCCTATTATTTAGCTGCTAACACATGTTGGGTGTGGTTATCATGTATAACAAAATTTGCTCATGCTTCAATATGTAGCCAAGAGGTCAGTCACCTTTTTTTGGAAGGTCCTGACTACTACTTCTATCACTTCTCTGCAAGAAAGCCAAAAGATAGAAAATAATCAGTCTTCCTACTCAGCTTCTATACTGTAGTATTCTTAGTACTTTGGATAGGGAGGACTGGTGGCCTAGTGACAAGAAGCTGGGCTGCAATTCCAAAGGCATGCATTTCAAGTCCACCTGCCACTTGGTGGGAGAAGGATGCGGGTTCCGCTTCTATGCGATTAACTACCTTTGAAAACCTACCATGGAGGTCAGACATGGGTCAGTTCCAACTCTATGGTACTTAACAACAGTAATTTCATTTTTATTGTTTGCTATAATGTACCTTCTTTAGCCTAGGGTATGAGATACTGGCCTAACAACTGTTATAGTCTTCAAGTTTTCATGAGACTTATCTTAATTAGCTTTAGACTTCAGCTTCTAGCACAATTTCTGGCACATAATAGGGGTTAAGTAAATAATGCTTATTGAGTTTGGCTCAGACTTCAATGAATGTCAAGCTTACTCTATTAGTTTGCCTTAACATCTACTGTTACTACTAGTATGCAGTTTAAATATGTAATTTTTTAAAAACACCGAGAGCAGTAGTCTCCACTCCTTTTTTTTCTCTGGTCTTGGTTTCCCAGATTCCATACTGAGCCGTTTCCAGAGCCTTTCCTGCAGTCTGGATGAACGTTCTGCTTTGCTGCAAAAGGCAATTGCTCATTCTCAGAGTGTCCAGGAAAGCCTGGAAAGCCTGTTGCAGTCCATCAAGGAAGTTGAAAAAAACTTGGAAGGGGAGCAGGTGGCTTCACTGTCATCAGGAGTTATCCAAGAAGCCCTGGCCACTAATATGGTAACACCTGTACCCCTAGGGTTACCAACTAATTATGTTTACTGTGTGCTGTAATTTTATTATTGGCGGGGGAGAGGGCTTGGGAAAATAAGTTAAAGAACGCTATCTCATAAATATTTTCTCATAAAATTGAGAGAAAATGATTGATTAAATATATTTCTACCCTTGTTGAACTTAAGAAAAAGTGATAACCATATCCATTGATGAAATAGGGTGAAGGACTAAGGGGATAAGATGTATGGTATTCAGAAAGCTTAGTTGTGATTCTCCAACCCTTCTTGAGGAATTGAGCATGCAGTTTATTAGAAATGTATTAGTCTGTGGCTCAGATATCCTGAAGTAAGCGAGCCAGAGCTAATGGAGGTGTTCTTAATTTAATGGCAGAAATTGAAGCAGGACATTGCTCGGCAAAAGAGCAGCTTAGAGGCCACTCGTGAGATGGTGACCCGATTCATGGAAACCGCAGACAGCTCCACAGCAGCAGCACTGCAGGGCAAACTGGCAGAAGTGAGCCAGCGCTTTGAACAGCTCTGTCTCCAGCAGCAAGAAAAAGAGAGCTCCCTTAAGAAGCTTCTGCCCCAGGCAGAGATGTTTGAGCATCTCTCTGAAAAATTACAGCAGTTCATGGAAAACAAAAGTCGGATGCTGGCCTCTGGAAATCAGCCAGATCAAGACATTGCCCACTTTTCCCAGCAGATTCAGGTAAGCGTATATATGCCAAAGGAAGGGAAAGGAGAGCACCAATATTTACACTGAACATGTACTGTATCATAGAATATACTGGAAATTTTCCCTGAATTATCTTGCAGAATTGCCACAGCTATCCTAAATATTATTTATCTATTTTTGAAAAACACATTCTGGATTTATTGTTTAATCTTACTATATATTCAGCTGAGATCTACAGATGTACTCAGTACATTGTAGTCATTGAGGGACACAAGTTGTTGGGAGAAGTTGCTGGAATATTTTCAGAAAATGTTCCTACACTAAAAATTTTGCATCAAATGTAGTACATGTGTAGTTTTGTTAGCCGTAGCCAAATTCACTTCCATGAAAATGTCACCACTTCGCAACCCCACCAGCAGTGTATGAAAGTGGCTACTCCCCCACGGTGTCAGCAGTAGAATGCATCGTTAAACTTTTGAATGTTTACCGGTCTAACAAATAAGATATCTCAGTACAGTGTTATTTCTCATATTATAAATAAAGTTGAATATATTATTATCCCTTTATGTGCCATTTTATATATGAACCTTTATAACTCTTGATTTATGTCTTTTGCAATTTCAAGTTTTTAGCAGTTTCTTCTCTTATTTTTTGAAAGTTCTTCTCAATTAAGAAAGTTACCTCTGTATATGTGGTAGATACTTTTATCCAGTTTTTTCTTTTGACTTTTTGGGTTTTGCCATGTGTGTTTTTGGGGTGTATTTATGTATTTTAGGATTTATCTTAGCTGGAATTGTGTATTTATTTTTTTTTCATGTGAATTTTAGAATTATTCATTCTAGTCCATAGGCTTTTTAAAGAGGCACAGTAGATTTATTTATACACAAGCTCACACAGATACACACTCGATATCTTTCCATCTGTTCACATCTGCTTTTTAGTCTTTCAGGATTGTTTTAAAATTTTGGTTATTAATGTGTTGTCCTTTTTGTGTTAGTTGATTCCTAAAATAGTACTTTTTTGTGTTCTTAATAAGTATGAAATTTTTGTTCTTGATTTTTTTTTTTACATGCTCATTTGGTATTTTGATGACTTTCTGAATAATTTAATTTCATTTTTAAATTTAGTTATTCTGTTAATTTTTAATTTTAGAATTATGCAGTATAGTTTTAGCTGTTCAGATCCTTAAGCCAGTCTATTAGTTTCTCTTGATAGCATTGGCTAATATCTTCAATACAATTCTAATAATAGTGAAGAGATTGTGCTTGTCCCATTTTCTAGAAGAGATTATGTTACTATTGTTGTGCTGTCAGGTCTCTTGCAATTCATAACAACCCTGTGTACAATAGCCCTAAACCCTGCTCTGTCCTGTGCCAATCTCACTATCTCTGACACACCCACCCAGATTACCCCAGTCACTGAATCAATCCACCTCATAGAAGTTCTTTCTCTCCTGAGCTGTCCCTCCACCCTCCCAAGCATGATGTCCTTCTCTAAGGACTGGTCTCTCCTTACAACAAGTCCAAAATATGTTAGACGGAGCCTCAGAATCTTTGCCTCCAAGGAGCAGCCTGGTTTAACCATCTCTAGGGTGGACCTGTTCATTTTCTTAGCAGTCCATGGTACAGTCAATACTCTTTTCCAGCACCACAGCTCAAAGGCATAAATTCTCCTTCTATCCTCCCTAGTCATTGTCCAACTCTCTGATGTATAACAAGTGATTGCAAAGACCATGGCCTGTATCAGGTACACCTTAATCTCCAGAATGACACCATTGCTCTTTAGTACCCTGGAGAGGTCCCTAAAAGCTCAAGCCATGCTGTAAAACTCTGTAAATATTCTAAAACCAATGCATTTTTTACATAATAAGGATGACTTTTATAGTGTATAAGTCATCCTATCTTAGTAAAGTTAGTCTTTTTGTTTTGTTTTGTTTTGTTTTTTTAAGTAGGCAAGAAAGAGCTCAAGCTGATAAGTGACAAAGCTGTGATTGAATCTCGGGTCATTTTAATTCCCAAGACCTCTGTTTTTAAAAATTAAAGTATATTGCTTCCCCAGTCTTTGAATATTTGTTTTAAGAAGATAAGACTCCTTTGTGCTTCTGCCATTCTCCAGTGGCTTAGATAGATGCAGTGTGTTGATTGGTTTAGTCTACCAGTTTATCCAATGTGTTTTCCTCTTCTCATTTTTTTTCTTCATTTATAAGAAACAATTTAAAAGCCCCTCTTCCATTTGCTTTGACAGGAGCTTAATCTGGAAATGCAAGACCAACAGGAGAACCTGGATACTCTTGAGCACCTGGTTACTGAACTGAGCTCCTCTGGCTTTGCACTGGACTTATCCCAGCACCAGGACAGGGTCCAGAATCTCAAGAAAGACTTCACAGAGTTACAGAAAACCGTTAAAGGAAGGTGAGCTTTCATGTATGTGCAGTCAGTGACAGGAGCTAATATTTTTCATTGTTGGGTGTAGTTTCTTTTTCCTCTTCCTTCATCAGAAAAGATGACATCATTTAACGGAACAGAAAGCTATATAACCTTCTTAATCTTAACTATTCCATAAGGGTATCAGTTGCTGGTTCTGGGATCAGGGGACCACAATCTTGAAGGGCATCCAGGTCAATAGGCAAAATGTAGTCCATAAAAGATAATGTTCTACATTCTACTTTGTTGGCTTGTGAACCTCTGAGATGCACATCTATTGGTCTGTCCCTGTCTCAAACAACAAAAAGGGATGAAAAGTAAAGATATATTGAAACAGCCCAGAGGATCCCCTACTACCCCTGAGCACTCTAAAAAGGATTGCAGAAGAATATCCCAGATAGAGTGGGGGGAAATGTGGAGCAAGACTCAAAAACATAAAAAAGACTTAACTTACTGGTCAATAGAGTCTCGTGTGTCACCTCTCAAAATATGGCCTTTAATTGCCTTTGAAACATAGACCAAAACTCACCTTGGCTTCACTTTCAAACAGTGGACAAGTCTATAAGGTGACCAATCGCTGGGATGCACTCACTCCTCAGAATGGGCAACCATATATGATCAAAAGAGCAACATTTGCTCAAGGATAAAGCCAGAAGACTGCAAAGGGTAGGGTAGAAGGATTAATGGAAATGAGAATTACAGAGAAGTAGGGAAAGTGCAGTTACATTTCGGGTATTTAATGCTATAAAACAAAATATGTATGTGTGATAGAATGGAAAACCAGTTTGTTTTATAAACCTCCACTCAAATTCGTTTTATAAATTTGCAAAAGAGAAAAGATGACATCAAGAACTCTGATACTAAGATGTAAATTCAACAGCTGGTTGCTGTCAGGCTGAAACCGACCAGTAGTGGGCCCTGCAGTGGGTTTTCAGAGGCTGTAAGTCTTATGAAAGGAGATTGCTCATCTTTCTCCTGAGGAGCACATCATGATTTTGAACCTCCTGTCTTGGATTGTCACTGCACTAGGCCACCAGAGCCCCCTATTAAGATAAGTTGTTGTTGATTGCCTTTGAGTCAAGCATGACCCCATAAACAAAAGGCCTGAAGCCCCTCTACAACCATCGACATTTATCGAAGTTCATAGTTTCCAGAGGCATGTTGTTTAGGAAGTGGATGCCACTCCTGCTTCCATTCCTGTTAAGATAGAGGAGAATGGGAAATGCCAATTTCATGCAAAGCTCCCCAAGTTACTCAGTGCTTAGTGATTTCTCTGTCACTATGTGAATTTCTCTCATTTGTGGGCTTCTTAGTTATGAGAGTTTTCCTCTCAGTAGACTCTAAAGGCCAGGTTACATGGGCTAAAAAGAACAAATTAGTGGAATTGTTTTGAGATTTCCCAGGTGTAATTAAAGATTATATTGACATTCTCTGCTTGTTTTGACCACATTTAAGTTGCTGTTTTGAGATAATGTCCCTTGCTTCTTTCAAGGGCAACAAGGGAATGTATGATAAAGATCTATTTTACATTCTCAACTCCCTATTGGAAAGTGACCCATGTAACCCTTTTCCCTTTAGAAATCTTCACATGGGTTTACAAGAATGTTAACAAGACTTATTAATCAAATTGTCCTTTAGCCATAAATAAGCTTGGTTTAGCAGATAGCTGTCTTATTCCTAAGAGGAAAGCAATTGCTCAAATACTAAGTTACTCATTGCTCTCATGTAATTTCTGACTCATGGGGACTCTGTTCCAGAGCAGAACAACTACCTAGGATTTTCTTGACTGGCAGCACAATGTTTGAGCTAACTGAAAAGTTATCAGTTCAGACTCCCCCAGTAATTCCATGAGAAAAACATCCAGTGATCTGCTCTTCTAAAGAATATAGCCTAGGAAACTCTGTGAAGTAGTTCTGATCTGTCATGTGGGGCCACTGTGAGTCAAAATCAGCTTGATGACACACAACATTAACAATCTTAACAGAAGCAAATTACCAGACCTTTCTTCCATGAAGCTTTACGTTGATAATGGTGGCAAAACACTTGTACTACCTGGGGATCTTTAAGTATCATGCTTTTTACTTGTACCAGCCATCATGCACAGAACAAACTGCTTTATAAGGCTGTAAATCTCTAGGTAACTAATCACCCAGTCTTTTCTCTCTCAGAGTTACTGGTTCAGAACACCAACCTTTTGGTTAGCAGTCCTGTACTTAACCAGAGGCTGTAAGTCACATGAGAGGAGTCACATGATGGAGGGGATCAGGATAAAGGCCAAGAAGCTTTTCTTTTCCATCCCATATGCTTGAGAGCCTTCTTGGTCATTTCCAAACCTGTGGTTAAATTCTCTGTGATATTTTCTCCATTGGTGACTAATCATGTGAATTCTCTGAGCCTCTGTTTAGCATCTTGCTTGCAAAAGAAATTAGCATTTTAATGTTGCCTTGGGAAAATCAAGTATCTAAAAAGTAGAAGAGCTAGACTTTGGATCCAAGGCCTGCATTCTTTCCATTGTATCATGCTACCTAAATAGCAGACGGCTTTTAGTTTTTCTCACTTTCACTTTAGCCCAGAGCAGAATTGAAGAGCCTTCCCTCAGAAATGTCCAAACAAGGACAACAGATTCATTCTTGAGGTCAATACTCTTCTACATTATATGTGATTGTTTAGCCAAACTTGCTTTGGAAAAGATGATGGAAAGGAAAAACTCAGCTAGTAACTGATGCTTACAGTACCAACATGAAGTTAGTCTTAGGTAATATTGACTTTTTAAATAAAGCTTAATTTGGCAAATAATAAAACTTCTTCATTGACAGAGAGGAAGATGCATCATCTTGCCAAGAGCAATTGGATGAATTCAGAAAGCTAATTAGGACTTTCCAGAAATGGCTGAAGGAAACCGAAGGGAATATTCCGCCTACAGAGACTTTCAGGAGCACTAAAGAACTGGAAAAAGAGATTGAACACCTGAAGGTAAAGAAACAAGAGAGTATCCAGAAATCGGGCTGTACAGCAATTAAAAAACTTGGTTACATTCTGTTTCTCCCTATCCTTCATTCACATTCTGTTTCATACAATCATTCCTATTCATTGTGTTTTGTAAATTAATCATCATTGAACTATGCCCACCGTTACCCCATCTTTTTAGACTCCCGCCAGATCCTTCCCTATGACTTCTGTATGCACACTAATGAAAAGTTTAAAAAATTTTACTTAAGAAAAAACCAAACTAAAAGATACTAGGTTGAAGGAGAAGAAGAAATAATTAAAAAAACAAAACCACCTCATTTAAACTAATCTCCAAATATAGTTGTTGTTGTTGTTGTGTGCCATCAAGTCAACTCATAGCAACTCCATGAACAACCGATGTGAATCCTGCCCTATCCTGTGCCATCCTCACCATCACTGTGGCAGTCAGTCTCGTTGAAGGTCTTCCTCTCTCTTGCTAACCCTTTGCCTTTCCAAGTATGACATCCCTTTCCAAAAAATAGCTCCTCCTAACAACCTGGAGCTAATAGTACTCCACATAATAAAACAGACTCAGATGGTCTGAAGATACCCACAAGGGTGGACCAGCCTCCCTCCCATCCCCTGCAGAATCCCTTCTTACCACTTGTAATCATCTAACCTTCCCTTGCACTCCAATATATGTCCTTTTTTGTGGAACACAACTGAAGTTGCCTACAGCTGACTCTGACACGTTCATCTTTGTTTTCTCAGCAAAACAGGCTTTATCTCAAGCAGATGAAAGAATTTGCTTTCACAGAGAGGGCACTTAGAAGTTGTGCTATGGAAAATTCCCTAGTTCTGAAGTTCCTAAAACTTTCTTGGTTCATTTGTGACCTTAGGATTTCAGGAAAATTTTCACAAGTACCTCTAAAAAGAGACTGAAAAGAATCTATTCCACTTGTTAAGTAGTTAGATTAAACAATTTAGTAGTAGTTCTCATGATGTCCAACAGATGTCACTGTATTTCTCTGAATAATTTAAAATCTCTTTGAAGTCAGTGCAGTCTGGATACTGTAGTCCTGTAGAATCAAAGTGACTAATAAAGAAATGCCAAGTGATGATTGAACATCAGTATCAAGTTAAGTGGTATGAATTTGCTGCATGTAAATAGTTTTGTGTCTTTCTCTGCCTGCCAGCTTACTGGTAAAGGAATTGTGTTGGGAACTGAAAGGCACTCAGTTTAAATCCACCTGCTGCTGGACAGTCTCCTCTCGTGTAATTAACTATCTCTGACAGGCCACTGCAGGGTCAGCTATGGGTAAATTCTGACTCGATGGTACCAGCAACAACTCTGCAGCTTACAGTTAAAAGCTAAGTAAATCACCAGTGAAGTTCAATGTGGAGGAAGGGAACAAAGACTAAAACCCTACTGCTGTAAAAGGAGTAAAATTCTGTTATGGCAAGTAACCCACATTTTAGAGACTTAGCATAAACCTAGTACTTGTGTCTTAGTGCAGAAACTGTTGTTTCCGAATAGCTTTTTATGGTAGTTAGAACTCTGTCTTCAAACCCATCATAAAGTTCCCTTGATAAATGCTGCTTTAGGTAGGTATTTTTTCTAATGCTGAATATCCTAACTCCTCATTTTACCATTCTTTCATTTGTACTATACTCAATCTTCCCACCCTTTTGTCCTGTTGGCAACTCATGTCTTTAAGGTCTCCTCACTCTACATTGAGTTAACTCCTGTGCTTTCAGTTTCCTGACTTTCCCTTTTTTTTCCTCCCCTGTAATAGCATTTGTTATAATGTGATTGGTGATTTGAGTTTCTGGGTTTTAGAGATTTTTGTCAATGCTTTGTATCACTAGTGTTTGGCAAAGGTCCTGATCCACATGAAAAACTCAGTAAATATTTAATGAATAAATGAATGAATTAGATGTTCCTGAATATTCTGTATCATTCTTCCAAACCTTGACTGGTTAAACCAAGATCTTGAAAAGGCTAAATATATGCATATCTTCTCTTAATGCTTCCATAATTTAGGGGTTATTTATATAAGAAAAAGTATTACAAGTTTATTATGAGGAGATGGCCTCAGATGTTGAGTTTAGCCATTTTGGTTTTTTAAACAGAGTCTCCTCGATGAGTGGACGAGTAAGGAAATCTTGGTCGAAGAAATCAATTGCAAAGGAACTTCTTTAGAAAACCTCATCATGGAGATCACAGCACCTGATTCCCAAGCCAAGACAGGTGAGTGCAGTCTCCTTCTTTAATTGGTCAGGGTCCAGTCTGACTCTGAGGTCAGAGTGGTTCACAAGGCAGTCTCCCTTCTCCTCCCAATTAGGCTTATTTTTCTTTTTGTTGTGTAGCATTGCTCAATTTTGCAAAATTATTTCTCATGATGAGATAAGTAAATAGAATAGTTGGGCCACTTAGAACTGTCAAATAAACATGGGAAGATTAAAATGTTTTCCATTTTGAAAAATTTCTACTAACCATATAAATGGGATAAGAATACATCATCCTTAACTGGGGTCAACTCCAGCTCTGCAAAGTGATCTCCTGAGAGAAACTAGATACTCGGGAGTCAGTAATGGTCCACCAGGGACTAGCACACTTCTTGGAATCGGGCATAAAGACAGTTTATCCAGGAGACCACAGTTTGTTGGTTTTGGATATGAACTTGATAGTTGATTTTTCAGGTGTTCTTAAAGCATATTCTAGAACTTTAAAAACAAACAAACAAAACACCCAGCTAAAAACAGCTAAGAATAGCTTTGCAGGGAGCTCTGGTGGCCTAGTGGCAAAGAAGCTGCAGTTCCAAATGCACACAGTTCAAATCTACCAGATGCTCTGCTGGAAAAGGAGGGGCAATCTGTTGCTGTGCCAGTCAGATCTGATTTGACAGTACACAATAAGAAAAGGGGAGAGGGAAAAAAAGAAAAGTTTTGCATAAAATTACCTGTAAGCTGATATGTGCATTACATGAGTATATTCTTCCCCCTCCCCCCAAGGAATTTAAGCTGGTTTAACATCTTTGTTGATGCTTAAGTGCATTTCAAACAAGAAATACTCATCATGAGTAATATTTATTAGTGAACCAAATATAGAAGCTCCCTTATTTGAATATCTGTGTGATAGCCATAACAAAAATTTCATTGCAAAAGAGTATATTCTTTAAGAAGGAAGATTATTGGAAACAACTTCAGTATCTGATTTATTTCTGATTTTATTTGGCTTCATTACATCTAGAAAAATATGACTCACAGGTAAGTAGTTGTAAATGACAGGTTTTTAAAATATTATACTCTTAGACTACACTAATTAAACTCAGTGATAAGCATGAAAACAATAATAAATTCTTGACTCAAAGTTAGAACATGCAGAATATCTAATAAGGACTCATGTTCTTAAGTATATATTTAAAAATACCAATACTTAAAATAAGCATTGGAAATAAAAGATGTCACTGTAATGCTATTGTTAAAACCTGAAGTGTTAAAATTCTATTATTATATAATAAAATTCTATTCTATTCTGCCCTGGTAAAGGCTTTCAAGTAGATATACCCCAACCTTTTTTCTCCAATTCTTTATTCTTCCCTAAAAGGCAGTATGAATTAATTCTATCTAGTAAGTTAGAAAACATAGAGAAATTATGTTAGTTATCGAACGGGGATCATGTCTTTTCTTCATATGGTCGCCATGAGTCATGTTCGACTTGATGGCACTTAACCATTGCTGAGTGAGACTAGTGTTATATTTTGGAGGAATATTCTTCTAAGTTGTACAGCACTCTTCTGTCAATAATGCTGCACTGAGATAATCTGGGCTTTCTATGATGCTGAACCTTGTGCCATTAGGGTGTCAGATGCCAAAATGGTTGCCCAGGTGGACAGTGTTTGGTGGAGCTCCCAGTTTAAGACAGGTTTGGAAGCAGGAGTGGCATCCACTGTGAACTTGAAGAAATGATGATACTTATAGAAAGGCTTCAGTTCTTTTGTTCATAGGGTAGCTATGGGTCATGCTCAACTCAACAGCAATCAACAACAACAGTAGGTTAAAATAGTGTTTACCATAACTGTACATGTTTACTTCCAATTCTAAGTAGTTGGAAATACATTCTCAATATTAAATTTAAACCAAAACTTTACAGACTCTCTAGAACACCTTCTCAGTGCTTGAAAATCACTCACCTGGATGTTCCTTGGGAGTTTCCTTCCAACTCTGAAAAACCATGAGTAGTAATCTTGTGTGCTTTTTTTGGTTAAATAAAATGCTTTCACATGCATTATGTCATTACTTTTCTCCATGAGCCCCATGAGAGTTGACTGGGTAGATAGTAAGGAAGAAACTAGTCTGTCCATCATAGAAAACGGCTCACATATAGAGCTAGTGACAGTCTTGGATAGGACTGTGTTCTCCAAATTACGAGTCCACTTTCTTTTTTTCTGTCACTACATTTTAGTGGACAGTGATTGTTCTATATCTTTTTTAAAAATATATAACCTTCCAGATGACTTTTTTCCACAGTGAAATTATGAATATGAGAATTTATTTTGTCCTTATATTTATTTCTTAATTGTTAAAGGTTTTCTTTTCTTTTCAGTGAAAGTTTAGGTTATTAGAAAAGGACCAAAACCAGAATCCAAAAAAAAAAAACAAAACCAGAATCCATGATAATGTTTTTTTAATAGCATTTTGGCATTAGAATTTTTATTTTCTTTGAAGAATAGGGAAGCCATGAGAGGAAAGGTAGAGAATATTCCTTTAGGACAATATAAGTTGGACTCATTTTAATGTCCTTATAGAAAGAGTGCTGTTTCTTATGTTATTAAATGTAATGTTCATTTTTATGTGAAAGGGCATCAGTGTTAAAGTTGAATTTAATTTCATTGTCATTTTCATTCCAAAATGTAGCAGATGCCTTGCCAATTACTTAATACCATTATCCATACTAGCTTCAAAAAATTGCCGAAAAATCAAGTTGTAAATTTCAGAAGCAAATTTGCATTTTCTGTATGAAAGGTTAAGCATTTGTCGCTACTAAGGAGCAGGTTTGCGATTCTAATGACACTGTTGTCTGGCTGCTGAAATGATCTGTCTTTTCCCATGAGTTTGTTGTCTTGTGCTGTGTTAACTTCTTGATACCCAAGCTTTAAGTGAGTGCCAAAAAAACATATTCAGTGCCTGTTTGTATTCCTAACATGTTTGTCTTGCCCTGTTTGTCTCTCTGTCCTTCTGCTCAGGTTCCATACTGCCCTCTGTAGGAAGCTCTGTAGGCAGTGTAAACGGATACCACACCTGCAAAGGTGAGAACTCCACTTCAACAGTGCCTCTTTGTTGGGTGTGTTAGGCTAGTGCTCACGTGTCTGTGTATGTTTCCCTGTGTGTGAAAAACTATTGCCAGGATAAGTGTGAGGGTAAAAATCTGGGAGAAATAACAGTAAAGCTTCTGTTTGCTGGCTGTAGGCTAAATACTTTGACAGATGATGAACTGAAAATACCAAATAAATAGAGTGGACCTCTAGATAAGACCAATGAGGGAAGAGCCTGAAGAAAATATATGTAAATCTTAGCATTACAAAACACCTGTATTAGAGCATCTGTACGGGAGGCTGGGAGCCTTGGTGACCAAGTCCCAAGGAAACTGTGCTGTTAATCCAAAGTTCTACTCCCCTAGTGGGTCCCGGGGAAAAAGATGAACAGTCTCCTCCCATGTGATTTAGAGCCTCTGAAACCTGATGGAGAGTCAGATGAAAGTTGATTCCAACTTGATGATAATGAGATAGAGGTTCTAGGGCTCATGTAATCGAGCTCTGAACTGTTCAGTCTCTGTCATTCAGAGAAAAGGTAACAGATGGAAAAACGGAGGACAGTGTCCAAATTGATTAATCACAGCACGATCGATCCTAAAGCAAAATTCTTTCTCAGTCCTTTCATTTCTGTTGTTCCGATGTTTAGTAAGCATTTTAATGTGTGTATCTGAGTATGTAATCTCCGTGCCAAGAAGCGTATTAAAGGTTTTTTTGCTTTGTGTATGTATACATGAACATATACGTACATGTATACATGTTATTTAGCAGGAAAATAATCTGTAGTTTGCTAGAAAAAGTAGAGTTGCCCGAACGTGACAACTAATTAAGAAGTGAGGCACCAAAGTTGAGTGAGAGAGCGCTGCAAGAGCTATTCCCAGACTAATTTCTCTTTCTATGATACTAGATCTGACAGAAATCCAGTGTGACATGTCAGATGTAAACTTGAAGTATGAAAAATTGGGGGGATTACTTCGGGAACGCCAGGAGAGCCTTCAAGCTATGCTCAGCAGGCTGCAGGAAGTTCAGAAGGAGGCAAACGCAGTGCTGCAGTGGCTCGAATCAAAAGAAGAAGTCCTGAAGGCCACAGATGCCTCTTCATCGCCAACCAAACCAGAGACCGTGAAAGCCCAAGCTGAATCTAATAAGGTACTGTGTTTACATTAGCTCTGTCCCACCCACTGAGAGGATAAGCCCTGACATGAAGAACATTTACTGCACCTGGATTCATGCCCGAGTCTAATGACCTGAGAGTGAGACATGCCCAACCACAAAGGCAATGATAGGCCATTTGTTTGGCTTTTAAGTGATTAGTCTTAACTCGCACAGAACATTTTCTACTTATGGAATTAGAAATTGTTATAAATGAGTTTCAGAAACAAAATCAAGTCTATTAGAAATACCAACTCATTGCTAATGAGATCTCATTTTCATAGGATAATGGCAGAGAGCAAAGCCATTCTATTCAAAGGACTTTTCCAACTCTAGAAGCGATCTGAATAGCTGTAATTATAGTTTCTTCTTAAGCTATACATGTGGGACTGAGAAGAAATAAAGCCATATTAAAAATAAAAACCAAAATCTTAAGAACATATTCCAGTGGAACAGCAGAGTCTTAGATCCACATTAAAGTGAAACATGATATGAGAAAAATGGCATCATTGGCCTATACTGATATAAGTAAAATTTGGATCCTGTTATCCAAATGTTCATTTTCTTACATATTTTTAATTGTAATTTCAGTAAAAGTTTACAAAGCAGATTTTTCATTAAACAAATCATACATATTTTTCCTAACATTATTTCAGTATTCATAATGTAATCATACTTATTCCACTTTCTCTCTAAAATTCTGATTTCCATTAATCTTTTTATACTTCTGTGTGTCTTCCCTTTCCTTAGTGATAGTGATCAGCATAAGTTGATCGTCCCCTTACTGAATGCTACCTTAGTACTTACTGAATACCATCTTACTGTTATCTATTTGGGAGCTCTGGTGGCTTAATGGTAAGGAGCGCACTGCCAATCTAAAGGCACATGGTTTGTATCCACAGCTATTTTGTGGGAGAAAGATAGGCAGTCTCTTCCCATGTGATTAACTGCCTCTGAAAATCCACAACTGCATTATGCATTTACTGATCTTTAATCTTCCCTCCCTCTTTCTTATCCCTGGTAACTGGCCAAGAAGGATTCTATCTATATGTAAATATTTCCTTACCTTTTTAGAACTGTAGTAGTCTTATTCATCTTATTATGTCTTATTTCACTTAACATAATGTCCTCTAGATGCATCCATATTATGCAGTGTTGTGTTCTTTATTTTTTCATATTTAAAGCATTCCATTACTTGAGAGTACCATAATCTTTAGCCATCTCTCCATTGATAGACACTTGTTTCTGTCTCCTTGCTATTATTAATAATGCTGCAGTGAACATACGTGTGTGTGTACATCTGTTCATGCAACCATTGTTATTTCTTTGGGTTGCTTACCTAGTGGTGGAATTGCTGAGTCAAAAGGCATTTTAACTCTCAGCTTTCTAAGGAAGCCCCAAACTACTTTCAGTCGATGGCTGTACCATTTTACATTACCACCAGCAGTGTATGAAATTTCTTATTTATCCACACCCTTGTCAGCACTTATTGTTTGCTGTCTTATTGAACTTTGCTATTGTTGCTGGGGTGTGTTTTCATTTTGGTTAGCTACACCCAGTATACTATTGAATGCTCAATCAGAACACCTTCATATTTTCACTAAGTGAAAATTGTGAAGCAGAAAAGCTAAATGTTCCTTAAGATCACAGATTCAGTCAGTAGTGGAATTGGAAGTGGACCCTATAGTTGGAGGCCAGTCCTGCAGTCATTGCTGTTAAACATATAGCTTTCTTTCTTGGCTGGAGTTGCATGACATATTGATGTTCTTTCTCTTAGGCCTTCCTAGCAGAATTGGAACAGAATGCTCCAAAGATCCAAAAGGTAAAAGAAGCCCTCGCTGGATTACTGATGACATATCCCACCTCACAAGAAGCAGAAAATTGGAAGAAAATGCAAGAGGATCTCAGTAAGTTATCATAAGTGTTGCAGATTCACTAAATTTCTTGTCCCCAAAGTAAATTCAAGAATCTTTTTTTAACTTTCTATAAACAAGTGAGAGAGTCAGAGTATGAAATTGATGACAGGAGAAAAATAGAGATTCTAGCTAAAATGTAGAAGTTGAGCATTTTTTTGGCAAGTCAGAGTCACGGTCCACTCTAAGAACTAAAGTGAAAATTAGGAGAAGATACAGATACGGTGACCAGCCTTGGGGAGTAAAGGGTCCTGGGCACCAACCCTGGGATTGTATTCCCAAGATGTTCCCAGCACTCTGCAAAGACTGGGTGGACTGAGGTGGAAGTGGCCCCTCCCCCCAGCCTCAGAAAACACAGGTACACTACTAGCAGAGACCACCATTGAGACAATCATCAAGTAGCAGCCATCCAGTCTTGGGAAAGGAAGAGAAGGATCTTGAAAATTTCTGGGAAGTTCCCAGCTCTTTTCAGGGGCTTTGTCAGCCCAAAGGAGGAGAAACTCTGACCTCTAATCACTGCACATAATGTCAAAGAGGCAGTAGACTGGATCAAGTACTATGAAAAAGCAAAACAAGCCTTCTCTTAAAACCCCAGACCAGATTAAAGACCCAAAGAATACCTCAGAGACAGGAAAGCGGAAGAAATAGACTAAGTTTTTGGAGTTCCAAGAACTCGTACTGCAGAAGTTACAAATGTCGGAAGAAGGAGTTTAAGCTATAGGTTAAGAGCAACAAGAAAGAGAAAAACCATTACAAGACAGTCAGAATACAATCAGCACAGTACAAGAAACAGAAAAGTAATGGAAATACAAATCAGAATATGAAGAATGAAATGACAGAAATTCTCAACATGATAGAGGCACAGAAAGGCAGACTAGAAGAGATGGAGCAGAGATTCAGCAAGTTAGAAGACAAGAACCTCAAAGAAAACTTACAAGAAGAAAAATCAAACACAGAAGGAAAATGAAGAAAACATTAGAATCATGTGGGATGACATCAAACAAAACAAAATACACATGATTGGAATTCCAGAACCAGGGGTGTGAGGAGGGAAAAAACCATGAAGAAAATTATGAAGAGATACTCTATGAAAACTTCCCAGGTGTTGTAAAAAACAAAGAAATACACATTCCAGAAGTTCAGTGAACACCAGACTAGACTCCAAAAGAAAAACATCAAGACATATCATTGTCAGAAAGGAAAACAAAAATATATATAAAGAAAGAGGTATCATTGTCACACCTTCCAGAATCAAAGAGTAGAAGACTAAAAGCAGTATGAGAAAAACAGAAGGTCAGAAACAGAGGAGAACCAATTAGATTTAGCTCTGACTTCTCATCAGAAACCATGCAACAAAATAGACAGTGGGATAGAATATGCAGAAGTCTGAATGAAAACAGTTGTCAGCCAAAGATCCGGTACCTAGCAAAGCTGTACATCAACTATGAAAGAGAAATTAGGTCATTTGTAGATAAGCAAGAACTTAAGGATTTTGTGAAAACAAGACCAAATCTGTAAGAAATACTGAGGGAAGCCCTTCATATAGAGACAGTGGAGGAAAGAGAATAGACCAGAGCAACCAACAACAACAAAAAAGGATGCATCAAAATGGCAACAATAAAAACTAGCCCATCAAAAGGGAGCTCTGGTGGCCTAGTAGCAAGAAGCTGCACTACAATCCCAAAGGCACACAGTTCAGATCCACCAGATGCTCTGCTGGAGAAGGAGGGGTAGTCTCTTCCTGTGCCAAATTTGATGGTACACAAGAAAAACAAAATACCAAAAACTAGCCCATCAAAAATAACATTCAATCTGAGTAGGTTGTTCTTGTTGTTGTTAAGTGCCATCGAATCGCAGGCGACTCGTAGCGACCCTATGAAGGAGAGTCCTCAACACTTGTGTGTCTTTCATCCTCTCTCCAGGTTCATAGGGTTTCCGGAGGCAAGCTATTATGGAAGTGGATGCCACTCCTCCTTCCACGCTTATTTTAATCAGGGAGCTCCAGCCTACACTGTCTGTATTGGGTAACCAACCATTAACGCATTTGACACATCAGTGTCACAGTGTTCAGCCTCACAGCAAACACAAGTTACTGCTGTACTGCAAGTGGACACACCAGGGCCATACGACCTAGAGGAATGTTTGAACAAAAACAATGAAAGACAGGCCCAAGGGCCACAGATTAAAAGTCACCCACCTTTGGCTTGGTTGCACTGCTTTCTGTCCACTGGGCCAAGGGATCTCTCTCTATGTTGATGTTATTGTTTTTAAGTGCCATCGAGTCGCAGGCAACTCATAGCGACCCTATGAAGGAGAGTCCTCAGTGCTCTGAGTGGGTTAAACACATCAATAAAGAGAAAAAGAGCAGCCAAATGGATAAACAGCTGATCAGTGTGTTGCCTACAGGAGACATATCTAACAAATGAGAAGAAAGATGGATTACAAATCAGAAAGGGTGGAAAAAATATATACCAAGCAAATGGCATCCATAACAAAACTGGAGTGACAATACTAATCACTGATAAAATAGACTTCAGGATGAAAATCTCCATAAGAAACAAGGAAGGACACTATATAATGATTAAAGGAACCCTAGATCAAGAGGACATATCCTTAGTTAACATCTCTGTGCCTAATGATTATTGTTAGGTGCTGTCAAGTCGAGTATGACTCATAGCAACCCTGTGAACAGCAGATTTGATCTATATCCTATTCTGTGCCATCCGCACACTTCCTGACACACTGCCCATTGTGGCAGTCACAGTGTCGATAGACCTGGTCGAGGGTCTTCCTCTCCCCAACAAATAACCCCTCCTAGCAACATGCCCAGAATAAGTGAGGCAAAGCCTTATTATCCTTGCCTACAAAGAATACTTTGGCTGTACACTCCAAGATACATCTATTTGTTCTTTTGGCTTTCCGTGGGATATCCAGTGCTCTTCTCCAACACCACAGCTCAAAAGCATCATTCTTCTTCTGTCATCCCTATTCATTGTCCAGTTCAGATACATAGCAAGTAATTAGAAAGACCATAGCCCAAATACGGCACACCTTAGTCCTCAAACTGACATCATTACTTATCAATAATTTGGAGAGGTCACTAACTACAGACTTTCCCAGTGCAATGCATCTCCTTATTTCCTGACTGCAAGTACCAAATTATGGATCCAAGTTAGATGACACTTACCTAAAGGTAGACCTGCACAATATGCAAAGAAATAGTTGACAAAATTGAAGCAAGAAATAGACAACACTACAATAGTAGTTGGAGACTTCAACACACCACTTTTACCAAGAGACAGACCAACTCAAAAGAAATTCAACAAAGAAAAACTAAGCCAGCTTAACCTCATAGACATATTCAGGATACCTCACTCAACAAAAACTCAGTTTACTTTCTTTTCAAGTGCACATGATACATTCTCTGGGATTGACCACATATTAGGAAACAGAGCAAGCCTCAACAAATTAAAAGAAAACAAATAATACAAAGTGTCTTCTCAGTCTATAATGTTGTAAAGACAGAATTAAACAAAAGAAAAGGGAAAAAAAGAACACCCATGTGGAAGCTAACTAACACTTGCTTGAGCATGACTGGATTATAGAAGAAATAAAAACTGACATAAAATAGTTGCTTAAATACATGAAAATACATCAAATCAAAACCTCTGAGACATAGCTAAGGCAATCCTCAGGAATCAGTTTATAGCAATAAGTAAACACATTAAAAAAAAAAAGAAGAAAGAAGCAAAATAAGCTACTTACCTCAACACCTCTTGCAGATAGAAAAAGAACAACAAGCTAATCCTATAGCTTCTAGAAGAAAGGGAATTATAAGGATTAAGGGTTGAAATCAACAGGATAGAAAACGGAAAAACAATTGAAATCATCAACAAAACCAGGAGCTAATTCTGTGAAAAGATCAATAAAATAGAAAAGCCATTGGCAAACTTAGCAGCAGAAAAGAACCAAATTACTTAAAAGAAGAAATAAAAGAGATGACATCACAACAGAACCAGCTGAAATGAAATCAATAATATTGGAATATTAAGAAAAGCTATATTCTGGAAATACAGTGATATGTTGAAGTCTCCTCATACTAGGTTGGTATTGAAAATCTAGAGGCAGTGGGCAAATTTCTAGAAACCCACATCCTTCCCAAATTGACGGAAGTAAAATACTTGAACAGACCTATCACAAAAGAAGAAATTGAGCAGGTCATAAAAAGTTCTGGCCCAGATGGCTTCATGGGTGAAATTACCAAATATTCAGTCCCAGTTACCACCAATTCTATTTAAATTATTTGTAAAAGATAGAAAAAGGAGAAACATTCCTGGAGTCATTCTATGAAGCAAGCATAACCCTAAAACCAAAACTAGGCATGTAAAAAAAGCACAGAAGGAAACTGTGGATCGGTATCTCTCATGATCATAGGTGCAAAAATCCTTAGCAAAATCTTAGCCAATAGAATACAGTAGTATATAAGGAAAGTAACTCATTATGACCAAGTGGGATTCATAGAGGAATGCAGGGATGTTTCAACATATGAAATAAATTTAAAAATTAATCTATCACATTAACAAAGCAAAGAACAAACACTACATGTTCCTATCATTTGATGCCAAAAAGGCCTTTGAGTAAATCCAACATCCCTTCCGGATTAAAACACTCAGCAAAAGAGGAATAGAGGGAGATCTCCTTATCATCTTGAAACATACATACAAAACCAAGAGCCAACATCATTCTCAACAGAGAGACTAAAGACAGTCCTCTTGTAAACAGGACCAGACAAGGTTGCCCACCATCACCACTCCTATTCAGTATTGTATTGGAAGTTCTAGGTAGGTCAGTAAAGCAAGAGAAGATGATATGGTATTCAAGTTGGCAAAGTGGTGATTAAACTGTCATTTTATGCAGATGACATGATAGTGTACAAAGAAAATGCCAAAGACTCAACCAAAAACTATTAGACTTAGTAGACCAATTTAGTAAAGTAGCAAAATATAAAAATCAGTTTCATTTTTCTACAGTAACAAAGAAAGCTTTGAAAGGAAACTAGAAAAATCATTACTGCTTACAATAACCAACCACAAGATGATATACTTGGGAATAAACTAAGAGACATAGCATCTGAGAGCAGGACAGTGACTAAGGATGACAGATAAAGAATTGACGCTTTTGAACTGTGGTGTTGAAAAAGAGTACTGAAGATCCCAAGGACTGCCAAAAGAACAAGTAGATACATTTTGAAGAAGGTGCAGCCTGAGTCCCCTCTGTAGGCAAAGGTGATGATGTTTCATCTCACATACTTTGCGCATGTTACTAGGACAGGTTATTCCTGTAGAGGGACATCATGTTTGGGAAGGTGGAGGGATTGCAAAAGAAAGGAAGCCCCTTGACCACGTGGGTTAACGCAGTGACAATGGTAATAAGGTCTGAGTGGGTCAGAGATTATGAAGATCACAGAATAGAACAATGCTCAGATCGGGTGTTCATAGGGTTGCTATGAGTAGTACTAAGCCCTACGGCATTTATCAACAAGAGACACAAATCAATGGAAAATTACAAACACTGCTACAAGAAATAATAAGAGACCTCACTATTCTCTGTTCATGAATAGAAAGATTTAACATTGTGAAAATGACAGTTCTGCCAAAAGCAATCTGCAGGTTCAATGCAATCCCAGTACAGATACCAAATTCATTCTTCAAAGAGATACAAAAGGCAATTCCTATTTCATTTGGGAAGGAAACATACCCAGAATAAACAAAGCTCTTTGAAAACAAAAATGCAGTTGAAGGCATCTCACTTCCTGACCTCAAAACCTACTATACAGTCAGAGTGATCAAAATAGCATGATATTGCCACAATAACTATTGATCATTGGAATAAAATCAAGAGAAATCAACCCATCAACTTATAGTCAGCTGATATTTAACAAGATAATAAAGCCCATTAAATGAGGAAATTACAACTTCTTTAACAAATGGTCCTCGCAAAACTGGTCATCTGTGTGTAGAAAACTGAAACAAGATCTATGTCTCACACAGTACACAAAAACCAAACCCAAAACCATAAAGATTATTAGAATGGGAACAAAATTAGAAGCCCTGGCCTGGGACATAAATAGGCTTGTAAACATAATAAAAATGCTCAAACTGGAAAAGATAAAATCAACAAATGGGACTTTCTTAAAATCAAATCCCTGTGTACATCAAAAGCTTTCTCTATTATGGTAAAAAAGCCTACAGATTTGGAAAAAGTATTTGTCTATGACATTTCGGACAAGGGTTCCCTAACTAGAGTTTACAGAATACTGGCAGGGCTCTACAAGAAAAAGACTGACAACCCAATCACAAAATGGGAAAAAGACATGCAAAGACTTCATACAGGAGGACATTTGGATAGCTAACTAATACATGAGGAAATATTCAAAATTACTAGCAATCAGAGAGATGAAAATCAAAACACCAATGAGGTACCATTTCACTTTAGCAAAGTTTAACAACAGAGCAAACAATAAATGTTGGATAAGAAGACACAGAGAGATTGGAACTCTTCTGCACTGCTGATGGGTTTGTAAAATGGTACAACCACGATGGAAAGCAGTTTGGTGTTTTCTCGAGAAGTTGAAAGTAGAAATCCCATATGACACAGTTATTCCACTGTTAGAAATGTATCCCGAGGAAACTAGAACTGAGACATGATTGGAAATTTGTACACCTCGGTTCAAAGCAGCATTATTCACACAACAGCAGGAAAATAGAAACAGCTCCAAATGCTCGTCAGCAAATGAATAGATTGAGAAATTGTAGTACATTCATTCTCAGTGATGGAATACTATGCAGCACTAAGGAACAATGACTTTGTAAAATACTACATAACTTGGGAGAGACTAGAGAGAATTATATTAAGTGAAATGTCTAAGATATTGCATAATGGCTGATCAAGGTAAATAAAGATGATCAAAAGAGGAAAGGAAAAGGGAGAAGAAGGGGCAGAAAAAGGGAAAAGGGGGAAATCACTGAGCAAGCAGAGGTCAGTGAGTGGAAGGATGGTGAAGGATTGGGAAATGTTTAACAGGGATTTTAAAAGATGGGATAAAATTCAAAGAGCAATGGTAATAAGTTGTATAAGATATAATGCTTATGAATGGTGTAAAACACGAGTTACATGAACAAAACACAATATATATAAATATTGTATAAAACAAAATCCATGTACAAAATACAACATGCAAAGCAATAAAAATTAAAAAGAAAATTTAAAAAATCTTTTATTCCTATTTAAAAAATTAAGTGAAAATAGGAAACCATCTCTAAGTTACCATGGGTAATAATAATGATACAGATAAATATTTATTGAAAGGAAAGAAAGTTTTTCTTTAAAATTATACATTCACAAGAAGTTACAAAATAGTTAGCCTTTCACCAACTTCTCCCAAAGATAACACATACCACAATATCGAAACCAAGAAATATGCTAAATGAATTCAGTCCCATAAGGACAAATACGGTATAAAACCGTTATTATAGAACGTGTATGAGGATCCAAGGTTGAGGGTAAGCAGAGATCTAAGGATGGGCAGGGATCAGGATTGGTGTAGTGGTTAATCGTAGAATCGCACAATTTGATGAATGGAGGGATAAGTGGGTAAAGGAAATGAGAAAAATCCAGTGTGAAAAACAATGTATATTAACTTTGTAAGTAAACCAGTATAAAATTAAAATTTTATTTTAAATTTTAAGGGGAGCTCTGGTGGCCTAGTGGCAAAGAGCTGCAACTACAATCCCAG
>NW_006399799.1:10836068-10879461 GCF_000299155.1 Elephantulus edwardii
TCTCTTTCTCCTAAGGATCTGAACCTCACAACTGCCTTTGGACTACACCACCAGAGCTTCCTTCCATCACTCATGTTCCTTATTCCCACTTGCATAGATGCTACCCTTGCCATCTGAGTACATTTTTTTCTCTCACAGCCCCTGTTTGCAGAATCCTTTCTATTGTGGGTGGAGAGATTGTATTGATACCAGGTCAGAGTCTTCTCGGATTCCTGGAAAGGTCATAGTTTGTAGACATTCTCCAAATGCAGAAAGATAGCTGTTTCAGAAAGGCCCCTGTCAGCATTAACATAGGACTGTGGCTGAAGGCTCCATTACCATCTTTGAAAATTGTACAATTTGGAGTAAATGGAGTTTGCATTGAGACTTTGAGGCATACGGGTCAAGAATGGGTGGGTAGAAAGAAGCCCAGCAAGCTTATGTGTTCTTTCAAGTCTGTAATCATATAGAAATCACATCATATCACAGCATCAGGGTAGCCTAGTTGCGTCATGTCTGCTTTCCTCAAAAGCAGAAACTGTCACTTCTTGTGACTGGCATACCTCATTTATCCTGTTTACTTTGATCTTGGTTACTTAGGACAGATAGTATAACCAAGTCAATAGAAAACTGAAGCTTTTCCCTGTAGGCTCCAAAATAGTTTCATTTAATCAGATTCTGCTGTATATGGAAGGATTGTTGTTGTTGTTGTTATGTACAGGTGAGTCGACTATGACACAGAGTGACCTTATGCACACCAGCTGTGAACCCTGCTCTGTCCTGAGCGAATCTCACTCTCTCTGACACACCTGGCCTTATTTCCCTACTTTTTTTTGTCAATCCATGGTTATATTATCCAAAGTTCTAAACACTGTACCATATATAAACTTTGCTTTAAAATCCAGTTTAAAGTATTATTTTTTAGCTGATCACTCATTCGTGGTGTTGGCCGCTCTTGAGTTTTATTAGCTTTTATTGCCCAGGTTTTTTTAAAAAAAAACTTGAAAAGATTGCTCAGATTCTGCACACCCCAGCTAGGAGAGATAATAGTGTGGTTTTTCCGGTAATGAGGTTTTTGAGAGTTCTCTAGTAATAGTGATATTCTCAAGTATATCAAACACATTTGGGGCTGCTTAGTTTTATATTACATGTTCATAAATTACTGTGAAGGAGCTCTGGTGGCCTAGTGGCAAGAAGCTGCACTTCTATCCCAAAGGCACGCAGTTCGAGGCCACCAGCTGCTCTGCATGAGAAGGATGGGCAGTCACCTCTCATGCAATTAACTGCCTCTGAAAAACTACCAGAGGGGTCAGCTGTGGGTCAGTTCTGACTCAGCAGTACACAACAACAACAACAACAAATTACTGTGGAGTTTGAGTTCTGTATTGTTCTTGTGTTGAGCCTCTAGATCATTTTATTTGTTGAATTGGCTGTGCAGAATGTGGTGAAAGGGAAGGTGATTTCTGTCTTTTTTTCCCACTACTATGCCCTATTTTATTGTTTCTTACTGCCATCACTTTTCATTGATACTACTGGGTCTACCTTTGGCTATCTACCCTTTCCTTCTAACCTTCATTGAGATAGAGGATTAAATAAGTAACCCTGTTAAAATTGTATGTTAAATATGAACTAAAATATAAAGAAGAGTCCACCAAGAGAGCTCTGGTGGCCTAGTGGCAAGAAGCTGCACTGCAATCCCAGAAGTGCATGGTTCAAATCTACCAGATGCTCTGCTGGAGAAGGAAGGGCAATCTCCTCCTGTACCAGTCAAATCTGATTTGACTGTACACTCAACAAAAATAATAAAATTTTAAAAAAAAATTTATTTTAAATTTTAAAAAAATTGACAATGATATAATCCACAGAGGAGCTCATTCACACATAAGCGTGTGTGTATGTTGTTCTGTGCAATTTTATCACATGTGTAGTTTCATTTTAAGGAGCTCTGGTGACCTAGTGAATAGTGAGTTACACTAGCAACCCAATGGCAGGCAATTTTAAACCACTATTCTGCACAATGGAAATAAGATGGGCATTCTCCTCTTGTGTAAATTAGAAACCCACTGAAGGGTCAGCCATAATGCAGTTCCAGCTGCATGGCAGTAAACAATAGTAACATAGTTTACTCTTAGCTATTACCACAATAAAAACACAGACCTGTTTATATTATTGTTTTACTTAAAAAGACAAAAGTGATTACTTTTCATTTTTAAAAATTTTACATAGTACTCCAGAGGTCATTTCCTGTATTATATTAGGAACATAGTTTAGGGAGTGGGCTAACTGCTGATGAGAATAAGGAATGCATTCTCTGATTTCCCTTCTGCAGATTCCCGATGGGAAAGGGCCACAGAGGTGACTATGGCTCGGCAAAAGCAGCTAGAGGAATCAGCAAGCCATCTGGCCTGCTTCCAGGCTGCAGAATCCCAGCTCCGGCCCTGGCTCATGGAGAAGGAATTGATGATGGGAGTGCTGGGTCCACTGTCTATTGACCCCAACATGCTAAATGCACAGAAGCAACAGGTCCAGGTGAGCAATAGTTAATATTTTAGAGCAAAAAAACTGGAGTGATGTGAGCCTGGAATTAAATGCTGCTTCCAGCAAGTAGATTTCAGGTGACCATAGAAAAGTCATTTGACCTCTTAAGAGTCTCAGTTTTCTCACTTTAAAGGGGATATATAAGTGCTTAACATAGTGCCTTAAAAAGAAAAAAAAGATAATAATTTATCATTAAAATCATTAACATGACCGTAAGATGAGTGGATATGAAAATGGGAAATTCTTTCTGACTCAACTCTTGAATTATAGTTTACTTTTGATCTCTTGTGATACTAGTCTATATTATTTATTTTTTATGTGATTTTATCTTTTTAATGTTACATAGTACTCCATTGTGTGAATGTACTATAGTTTTTTGTGGGCTTTATTTTGTTATTTGACTCATTTTATTCTTATTATATAATACAATATCTGCTGCCTTTACTTAATGATTTTCTGCTGATAAAACTAATTCAAGAAATCTAGATAGTTCAAAATTGTCCCAGTTGTCTAAGGCTATATATTATTTCCAAGGAAATCCTGCATGGAACTGTTTCCTTCTTTTCATCCATAAGTACTTGCAAATGCTGTTCTAGTGGGTCTTAGTCCAGGAAACTGATAAACATAATATTTGCCAGCAAATCTATGGGAAAATTGGCAAGATGAGAATATAGAACCCAAAACAGAATAAAAGCTGTAATATATGCAAGATTATACTTTATTATTAATTTTGGACAAAACAGATTAATTAGTTAAAAGCAGAGTGTGTAGTACCTACATCCTCCCCAAAACTTTTCCATTTCTTCTCACTATTCACCAATTTTCCAACTCTCATAACCATTAATTGTGTTCAATTAAGATCTAGAGTGATTTTTTTATATTTTTTATGCCAGTATGCTTGTTTTTCAGTATACAATTAGTTGTTAAGTCCTATTTACTCTAAAGTAGTTGTTGTTATGTGCCATTGAGTTGACTACAACTCATAGCAACCCTATGTACAACAGCTCTGAAGCCTATCCTGTTCTGAGCCAGTCTCAGTTGTTACTCTGACACACCTCCCCCTATTGCCCTAGTTACTGTATCATTCCATCTTATATAGTCTTCCTCTCCTGTGTTTTTCCTACACCCTTCCAATCATGAAGTCTTTCTCCAAGGACCAGTCCCTCCCGGCCATGTGCCCAAAGTATGTGAGACAGAGCTTCAAAATCCTAGTCTCCAAGGAGAAACTTGGTTTCACCGTCTCTAAGACAAACTTACTTGTTTTCTTGGTAGTCCATGATGTGTTCAAGACTTTTCTCCAGCACAAGAACTCAAAGACAATTCTTCTTTTGCCAGTTGGCAGCACCATGGTGAATGGAGAAAAGATGGAGGTTGTTAACAATTACAGCTTGCTTGGCTCCATAATCAGCACTCTTGGCACCAGCAGTCAGGAAAGTCAAAAGATAATTGCATGAGGGAAAATCTGCTGTTAGGGACTCTCTAGAGTACTGAGTAGCAACAGTGTCAGTCTAAAGACTGAGGTGGGCCTGATGCAGGCCATGATCTTTACAATTACTCTAGAGGGTCAGCAAAATAGAGGAAAACTCTCAGAGAGAAAGACTGACATACTGTTTCCAAGAGTGGTCCTCAGTCATTATGGGTGATTGTGAAGATGGCACAGTGTTCTGTTCTGCTGTCCTGAGTGTCTCCGTAAGTCACAACCAACTTGATTGCACCTACAAACAACACTTAGTCTATTGTCAAATCTTATAATCAAATAGCTTTCAAGTTTTTTTGTCTCAAAACCCTTTTACACTCTTAAAAGCAATTGAAGAACCCTCAACTTGTGTTTATCTGTTGATACTGACCATCTTAAAATGCTGAGATATTTAAAAAATATGTATTTATCAATTCATTTTTTAAATAACAATAAAGCCATATGTTAACCTAAGTAACATTTTGTTGTTGTTGTTGTTTAATGCCATCGAGTCGTAGACGACTCATAGTGACCCTATGAATGAACAGCCTGAGCACAAGTAACATTTTAGGAAACATAATATCTTTACTATTAAGAATGACTTCTAATCCACCAGATGCTCTGCTGGAGAAGGAGGGGCAATGCCCTCCTCCTGTACCAGTCGGATGTGATTTGACGGTACACACAAAAAAATAATAAAAGAAAATTAAAAAAAAGAATGACATAGTGTTATCATATGCAAATGTCCTTAATGTCTGGCTTGATTGAGTCGCATGGATTTTCATCTATGCTTCTGCCTTCAATCAGTTGATATCAGACATCATGTAACCTCCAGAAAACTTCATTGTACACTTGTTACAAAACAAAAATCTTTAAAAGCATCTTAGTATCATTATAAAAATAGTTTTGACCTCCTGGGCCCCTGAAAAGGTCTAAGGATTGTCAGAAGTCTCTTTAATTGTGCTTTGAGAATCACCATTCTAATCCCTCACTCTTCTCTTGTCTCTGCTGCTTCTTTATTTAGGCTCTTTCCTTCTTAAAGACTGTTCCAACAGCTTCCTTACAATCTTCTTTTTGTCTCTTTGCCACATAATTATAAAAATATCTTCTTAAATCACATATCTGAGTATATTTAAATGTTTTTGTGACTTCGCCTGTCTATTGAATAAAGTTCAGATACCTTCTCAGTGTGGTATAGGAGGCCATTTAAAATCTGGTCCTTGTTTTTGTCTTGCCAACTTCATTTCCATCTATTCCCCATATACCCTCATTTCCACACACACCAGATTAATTTTTCTTTACTGAAACACTTAACACTAGTATAGCTCTGTCCTTTGCCTCCTCTCAGATATTCTTCACCAGCCTTCCTGTTAAGCTTTCTCTGTTTAGAGGAATACTTATTCTTTATTGTCACTGATAGGAAAATTTTCCAAATTTTCCACTTTTACCCTTTGTCATCCTAGCAGAATTAATCACGCTTTCCACTCTTTCACACTACCATGTTCACATCAGTGTTTTATGAGTTCTTCCTCACTTTTGGTACATTTTAATTTATTGTTTACATATCTCTCTTTCCTTGAGTTTATTCCTTTGTTTTTATACGATAGAAGTGCTGACATTTTCCATAAATTATCTGACCCTTACAACAGCCAAGTTTAGTACTGTTACTATCCTTATTTTACAAATAAGGAGGCTGAGATTTGGAGAGCTTGAACAAAGTTATCTAAAGTTTACACAGCTAGTAAAAAGCAGAGCTATATCCAGTCTGACTCCAGAGTGCATAACCCTAACTTTCTTGATGAGTACTACAAAGAATAAATGAATAAATAAAGCATAGTCTTTGTTTTAATATACATATATTTGCTTTTGGAATTCCAAGAAGCTAAGAAAAATAGAGGTTTAAAAAAATCATTGAGAAGTAAAAATAACAAGCCTACCTAGTAATGTAACTGGCTCTAAGATCCAGAGTTCTAAACTTCCAGTTTAGAGAACTGGGAATTAATGGCAAAAATGATAAAAAACCAATCTAGGGAACAAATTTCAGTTTACTAGTTTAGATTATCCTTAACAACTAATATTGAAACAGAGTAGGATAAACAAAGACACAAAATGGGGATAGTAAGACTTTTTGCAATACCTTTTTAGTAAGCATTTCCTGAGCAATATTGCTTTGGCTATAACCTAGTCTTTAGGAGTTTTCTGATTAGTTTTCAAAAGCAGTCAGTAATATTGGCACAGTCCAAAATCAGTTTTTGTTTTGACACTTTTATTAGATTCCACTTTGCTTTCTAAATATGTTGGTGTTGTTTCTGGTTTCAGTTTATGCTGAAGGAATTCGAAGCACGTAGGCAACAGCAGGAGCAGCTGAATGAGGCAGCCCAGGGCATCCTAACTGGCCCTGGAGATGTTTCTCCATCCACCAGCCAAGTACGGCAAGAACTCCAAATCATCAATCAAAAATGGGTTGAGTTGACGGAAAAACTCAATTCTCGTTCCAGCCAAATTGATCAAGCCATTGTCAAAAGCACTCAGTACCAGGAATTGCTCCGGAATTTATCAGAGAAAGTAAAGGCAGTTGGACAGCGACTGAATGGCCAGTCAGCTATCAGCACACAACCTGAGGCTGTAAAACAGCAATTGGAGGAAACGAGTGAGATTCGATCTGATTTGGAGCAATTAAACAATGAGATTAAGGAGGCCCAGACACTGTGTGATGATCTCTCAATGCTCATTGGTGAGCAGTACCTCAAGGATGAGCTGAAGAAGCGTTTGGAGACCGTTGCTGTGCCTCTCCAAGGTTTAGAAGATCTTGCAGGTGAGTTAGGATGAGCAGCACATTTCTGCCATTATTAATGGCAAGCAGAAAGGGGTAGGTTAGTAATAGTAGTCTCAACCAGGGTGAATTACTGAACACTTTTACTAAAGATTCTGTAAAAGAATCCTGATCAAAAGGGGCAAAACGTAGAATTGAATTTTAAAGTCTCATGGATTCTAAACTCTGAATCCTTGGAGGCTGGGTGAACCCCTAAAACTATTCCTGGGTTAATCTTTAAACTTTAAACTAAAAAGTCCCCTGAAATGTGCTTAATGCCAGTCATCTAGCTTAACTAGTAACAGATATCTGCCTTGAGCATTATGCTCTTTTAAGATCTATATGGGATTAAAGTGATAGCAGCAACTCATGATTAACTACAAACTTTAGGGGACAGTGAGTTTATGTTAATGGAGAAAGAACAGTTCAGGGAAAGAGGATGAAAATGGTTGGCAACTCAAAAATGTCATCATTGTCACTGAATTGAACATGCAGAAATAATTGATGTGTTTTGCTTTGTTTTCAACAACACTAAAAATTAACCTGAGATTATTCTTTTGTAGCTTTTGAGCTCAAAATAGTGCTAATATATCCCTTCTTTCAGCTAAAGTAAGATATGTTGATTGAGCACTAACAATTAAAAATCTCAAATAAAAATTCAATTATAGAGTCATGTTCATGTATGTACTTACAGGTGAAATTACATACATGTTTTCACTGATACCTATTTTTTTCCTTATGTTCACACACATGGGCACAGACCCTACATCATACCACCCCCCCTTATACAAATTTAGGACATATCTCAATTTCATGTGATTTCTGTGTACAAGAATATGTTTTCTGTTATTCATTTTTTGCCTTTTTTTTCTGGAAACACTTATGACTTCCACTTTTACCAATTTAGAAGTAAAAATTCACTTCTGTTACTCAGATTCCCATAAGAGATTGATACAAATATTAGAAAACATACAGTTATGTATGTACATACAGAATGTAGCTGTGTGCCTCTTTTACAATAGACCCTCAGTAAATGTTGATCTTCTTCCCTTAAAATGGACCGTATGCTGTGCTCAAGCTTGATTGATTTAAATTTCATATTCCTATTTCAGCTGATCGCATGAACAGACTCCAATCAGCTCTTGCCAGCACCCAGCAGTTCCAGCAAATGTTTGATGAGCTGAGGACCTGGTTGGATGACAAACAAAACCAGCAAGCAAAAAACTGTCCAATTTCTGCAAAATTGGAGCAACTCCAGTCTCAGCTTCAGGAGAATGAAGAGTTTCAGAAGAGCCTTAACCAACACAGTGGTTCCTATGAGGTGATTGTTGCTGAAGGAGAAGCTCTGCTTCTTTCTGTGCCTCCTGGAGAAGAGAAAAGGACTCTTCAAAACCAGTTGGTTGATCTCAAAAGCCACTGGGAAGAGCTCAGTAAAAAAACTGCAGACAGACAAGCCAGGCTCAAGGACTGTTTGCAGAAAGCTCAGAAATATCAGTGGCATGTGGAAAACCTCGTGCCGTGGATAGAGGACTGCAAAGCCAAGATGTCTGACCTGCAGGTCACTCTGGATCCAGTACAACTAGAATCCAGTCTGCTGCGATCGAAGGCTATGCTGAGTGAGGTGGAGAAGCATCGCTCCCTGCTGGAGATCTTGAACAGTGCTGCTGACATTTTGATCAATTCTTCTGAAACAGATGAGGATGATATCCGGGATGAGAAAGCTGGGATTAACCAGCACATGGATACGATTACAGAAGAACTACAGGCCAAATCAGGGTCACTTGAAGAAATGACACAAAGGCTCAAGGAGTTCCAGGAAAGCTTTAAGAATATTGAAAAGAAGGTTGAAGGGGCCAAACATCAGCTTGAGATTTTTGATGCTCTAGGATCTCAAGCCTGTAGCAACAAGAACTTGGAAAAGCTGAGAGCCCAGCAGGAAGTGCTGCAAGCCCTGGAGCCTCAGGTCGACTATCTGAGGAACTTCACTCAGGGCCTGGTGGAAGATGCTCCAGATGGATCTGATGCTTCTCAACTTCTGCATCAAGCTGAAGTCACCCAACAAGAATTTCTAGAAGTAAAGCAAAGAGTGAACAGTGGTTGCATGATGATGGAAAACAAGCTGGAGGGTATTGGCCAGTTTCACTGCCGAGTACGAGAGATGTTTTCTCAGTTGGCAGACCTGGATGATGAGCTCGATGGCATGGGTGCAATTGGGAGAGACACTGATAGCCTCCAGTCCCAAATTGAGGATGTGCGGCTCTTCCTTAACAAAATCCAAGTCCTGAAGTCAGACATAGAGGCTTCTGAAACAGAGTGCCGACAAATGCTTGAAGAAGAGGGGACTCTGGACTTGTTGGGTCTCAAGAGGGAGCTAGAAGCCCTGAATAAGCAGTGTTGCAAATTGACAGAGAGGGGTAAAGCTCGTCAGGAACAGCTGGAGCTGACGTTGGACCGAGTTGAGGACTTCTACAGAAAATTGAAAGTACTCAACGACATGACCACAGCAGCCGAGGAGGGAGAGGCACTCCAGTGGGTAGTGGGAACGGAAGTGGACGTCATCAACCAGCAGTTAGCTGACTTTAAAGTAAGTCTTATGCTTGTTCTAAAACCTTTTTCTAAAATGTCTGTTTCTTTTCCTATAACTTAGAGCGAGTTGTGTATTGTCCAGTACTGGTGACATTATTCTCACTTCCATCACCATGAAAGTATATTGGAAACTAAACAGGCTTGTGGACTTATGAGAAAACTGACTTAAACATTTTTCTGGTATAGTTTGTTTCCGTTTTTATAACCATTAAAAGTATAGTAAGATATAGCAAAAGCAAGCCTTCCTTTTAATAGTTTCTTGAGATTTTAAATGAACAGATTTTGTAAAGCAGTGAAGGTTTCTTTAGGCCCTTGTTTTTCACATTGACATATGAGTTCACCTTTCTGAAATACTTATTTTACCCAAATTTGAGGTGGGGTGGGTTATTGACTTATTTAGGAACTTTGGTGGTATGAGGTGGCTCTGAGTCATAAACAACCCAAGGTCAGTGGGTTTGGGGTGGTGTTTCTTTGTGATTGGTGGTTGTTGTATGCCATTAAGTCGACTCTGACTCATAGCGATCCTATGTATAGCAGCTCTGAAGCCTGCCCTGTCCTGAGCCAGTCTCACTGACTCTTGACACACCTACCGCCATTGCCCCAATTACTGTATTAATCCATTTCATCTGGGGTCTTCGCCTCCCACACTGTCCCTCCACCCTTCTAAGCGTGATGTCCTTCTCCAAGAAGTGGTCTCCCCTGGCAATATGCCCAAGTGTGTAAGATAGAGCTTCAAAATCTTTGCCTCTAAGGAGAAACTTGGTTTCATGGTCTCTAGGACAGACTGGGTTTTTTTTCTCTTAGAGGTTCGGTGCTCTTCTCCAGCACAGCAACTCAAAAGCATTGTTTCTTCTTCTGTCATACTTAGTCATTGTTCAGCTCTCTGATGCATAGCAAGTAATTGTGAAGACCATGACCTGGATCAGGTGCACCTTTGTCCCTAAATTGACATCATTGCTCTTTAGTACTTTGGAGAGGTCTGTGATTGGTAGTACAGTTATTTGAAGTATTTGACTGCTAACTAAAAAAATCAACGGTGTGAACCCACCAGATGCTTCATCATAGAAAGAGTTACAGTTTTGGAAGTCCAAAGACGCAATTCTGCCTTGTCCCATGTTGTTGTTGTTTTTATATGCCTTTGAGTCGCCTGCAACTCATAGCAACCCTGTGTACAACAACCCTAAAACCTGCTCTATCCTGTGCCAATCTTATTGTCTCTAACACACCTACCCCCATTACCCCAGTCACTGAATCAACCCATTTCATTGAGGGTCTTCCTCACTTGTGCTGTCACTCCACCCTCCCAAGCATGATGTCCCTCTTCAAGGACTGGTCCCTCCTTGCAGCATGCCCAAAGTATGTCAGACGAAGCTTCAGAATCCTTGGCATCTAAGGAGCAGCCTGCTTCACCCTCTCCGGGACGAATTTGTTCTCCTGGCAGTCCATGGTATATTCAATACTGTTCTCCAGCACCACAGTTCAAAAGCATTAATTCTCTTTCTATCATCCCTAGTCATTGTGCAGCTCTCTGATACAGAAAAGTAATTGCAAGACTATGGACTGGTAGGTGCACCTTAGTCTCCAGACTGACATTGTTGTTCTTCAGTGCTTTGTAGAGGTCACTGACAGCAGACTTTCCCAATCCAAGTCCTCTTTTAATTTTCTGGCTACTGGTACTAAGCGTGTTGATTGTGGAGCCAAGCAAACCTTGTCCCATAGGATTGCTATAATTGGAATAAACTCAGTAACAGTGGCTTTTTATTAATGTATTTATTGATACTGAAAAAATTGAAAATTTCTCATAAATTAGTGCGCTGAAACATACTCTAAAAATATTTCCCATTTACAGAAGCAGTTACATTCAATACATTAAAAACACCTTGCAAGTATAAGGGGTTTTTTGTTTTTTTCTTTTTGTGTACTGTCGAATTGGATCCAGCTGGCACAGGAGGAGATTGTCCCTCCTTCTCCAGCAGAACACCTGGTGGATTCAAACTGTGCATCTTCAGGATTGCAGTGCAGCTTTGGCCACTAGGCCACCAGAGCTCCATGAGTATAAGTTTTAATTATATAACTATTTCAACTCTCTGCCCTAGAGAAAATTTCAAGTCCTGGGACTTACCCAATTTGTATTTGAATACAACAGAGGAAAGCAGAGAGTGAGACCCCAAAGTATTTGTTGGGTCAGGATCTTGGAACTCTTGGGACCTCTCTTTGGGCTTGGTCTCACTGAATGAGTCCTTTGCCCTAAGAGTTTCCTTTGTTGTAAATACTTACCAGTGCCTCTGCTGTTGGATGCCACTCAACAGCTATTTCCTTCTTGGTATGTGGAATAGCTTTGGAAAGGATACTTACATTATCCAAACTCTTAGTGGGTTTCCAAGGCTGTAAATACCATGGGAAAAGATTGCGTCTCTTTCTCCTAAGGATCTGAACCTCACAACTGCCTTTGGACTACACCACCAGAGCTTCCTTCCATCACTCATGTTCCTTATTCCCACTTGCATAGATGCTACCCTTGCCATCTGAGTACATTTTTTTCTCTCACAGCCCCTGTTTGCAGAATCCTTTCTATTGTGGGTGGAGAGATTGTATTGATACCAGGTCAGAGTCTTCTCGGATTCCTGGAAAGGTCATAGTTTGTAGACATTCTCCAAATGCAGAAAGATAGCTGTTTCAGAAAGGCCCCTGTCAGCATTAACATAGGACTGTGGCTGAAGGCTCCATTACCATCTTTGAAAATTGTACAATTTGGAGTAAATGGAGTTTGCATTGAGACTTTGAGGCATACGGGTCAAGAATGGGTGGGTAGAAAGAAGCCCAGCAAGCTTATGTGTTCTTTCAAGTCTGTAATCATATAGAAATCACATCATATCACAGCATCAGGGTAGCCTAGTTGCGTCATGTCTGCTTTCCTCAAAAGCAGAAACTGTCACTTCTTGTGACTGGCATACCTCATTTATCCTGTTTACTTTGATCTTGGTTACTTAGGACAGATAGTATAACCAAGTCAATAGAAAACTGAAGCTTTTCCCTGTAGGCTCCAAAATAGTTTCATTTAATCAGATTCTGCTGTATATGGAAGGATTGTTGTTGTTGTTGTTATGTACAGGTGAGTCGACTATGACACAGAGTGACCTTATGCACACCAGCTGTGAACCCTGCTCTGTCCTGAGCGAATCTCACTCTCTCTGACACACCTGGCCTTATTTCCCTACTTTTTTTTGTCAATCCATGGTTATATTATCCAAAGTTCTAAACACTGTACCATATATAAACTTTGCTTTAAAATCCAGTTTAAAGTATTATTTTTTAGCTGATCACTCATTCGTGGTGTTGGCCGCTCTTGAGTTTTATTAGCTTTTATTGCCCAGGTTTTTTTAAAAAAAAACTTGAAAAGATTGCTCAGATTCTGCACACCCCAGCTAGGAGAGATAATAGTGTGGTTTTTCCGGTAATGAGGTTTTTGAGAGTTCTCTAGTAATAGTGATATTCTCAAGTATATCAAACACATTTGGGGCTGCTTAGTTTTATATTACATGTTCATAAATTACTGTGAAGGAGCTCTGGTGGCCTAGTGGCAAGAAGCTGCACTTCTATCCCAAAGGCACGCAGTTCGAGGCCACCAGCTGCTCTGCATGAGAAGGATGGGCAGTCACCTCTCATGCAATTAACTGCCTCTGAAAAACTACCAGAGGGGTCAGCTGTGGGTCAGTTCTGACTCAGCAGTACACAACAACAACAACAACAAATTACTGTGGAGTTTGAGTTCTGTATTGTTCTTGTGTTGAGCCTCTAGATCATTTTATTTGTTGAATTGGCTGTGCAGAATGTGGTGAAAGGGAAGGTGATTTCTGTCTTTTTTTCCCACTACTATGCCCTATTTTATTGTTTCTTACTGCCATCACTTTTCATTGATACTACTGGGTCTACCTTTGGCTATCTACCCTTTCCTTCTAACCTTCATTGAGATAGAGGATTAAATAAGTAACCCTGTTAAAATTGTATGTTAAATATGAACTAAAATATAAAGAAGAGTCCACCAAGAGAGCTCTGGTGGCCTAGTGGCAAGAAGCTGCACTGCAATCCCAGAAGTGCATGGTTCAAATCTACCAGATGCTCTGCTGGAGAAGGAAGGGCAATCTCCTCCTGTACCAGTCAGATCTGATTTGACGGTACACACACACACACACACACACACATACACACACAAGAGTCCACCTACAAAGGAAACAGTTGCTGTCATGTCAGTTCTGACTCATGGCGACCCCATGTGTGCAGAGAACTGCACTTCTACAGCACCTCTGTTTAATTGTATGTGCAACTCAGAAACTCCTGAATATTTGGATATTTTCCTTAATCCTTAGTTTCTACAGGCATTCTGAATTTTGATGTTGCTAAAAGATTTCAAGAAATTACTAGATATCACTATATTTCTTTTCTATCCTAATGTCTTACCTCAGGATGCTCAGAGCTCGGAAGCTGCTCACTTAACAGATTGATACCTGATTTCTAAGAGCACACCGCTACTACAAATACTATGTGTGTGAAGGATGGGATTAGACATTGATCAGAGTGATCTGCAGAGCCTATTGAACTGCAAGGGAGAAGGGAGCAGAGTGCAGGAAGGTGTCCTGAGTAGAAGAGTTACCCTGTGGCTCATCTGTCGGTCAATACTTGTCCCTGAGCTTGAGGATCAAATGAGAAACCTATTCCAAGCTTCTACCTTACAGGGGAATAAGAGACTTTGTAAAGAGCCTCTTTCTCCTCCCAGCAATTCTTTGGTCTGGAGGGGAGGAGTACACTCTTGGCTTAGCTCATGCTGAGCTCATGCTGAGCTCATGGGAAGTGAAAACAATGAGAGGGGGAAAGTTGTGTGTCAGTTCCACAGTTCCTTAGTGGCTGAGTAAAGGAATGGTCTTTTGGGACCCATTCTGAGGACTGAGTCATTGTCATGATTTGAATGTTGAGTTCCTGGGGTAATGTTCACCAGTAGATTAATCTTCTCCCATAGACCAGATTCATATTCACATTCAAATGAACTGCTTTTTAGTAAGGAGAAAGGAGCATTAGCTTTAAGTTTACCACTCACTCTCCCTCATTTTTTAATGTGATCACACTCTTACTGCATAAGAGAAGAGGAAATGAATCTGTGAGACAAGAATGTAGGCTGTGCTTTGACCTCGCTGATTCCACTGGGGATAGTGGTAATAGACAGATGAGTCAAGCCTGTGGAGGATCCCAGGCTTACTTGGAGCAGTGGAGCCATGCTGATAAATCTTCAGAGAAGCAGTTAGTCTGTAGGAAAAATTATTTCCTCCTTAAATGAACATGAAAATTGAAAAGCCGTATTCCTGGGAAAGGCTTTTCCTTCAATTGTTTCTGTATAATTGATAGAAAATCTGGTCATATACTGTGATCCAGTGAGATAAGAATGGAAGAGCATCCTTTTCCACACTAAATGGGCAAAGACCTCCAACTTTCCTGATTTAGGATCTTAATTCAGTTGTAGTAGAAATAAAGAAGCCTTTCCAGAAATCACAAATCCAAGTACTGAACATGTTTTCAGAAAATTGGAAGGAAAAGACTTACCTTTGGCCAATCTCTACAGGAAATTCCACTTTCCTGTACAAGAGAATCTTGGTTTGTTGAGGAAGAGGATTTGTATGTGCCCAACAGGAGACTCACATGGCAAGAGGGATCTTTTTTCAATTGCTATTTGAGTGAGAGAATCCACTCAGGGTGATCTTCCTAAATTAGGTAGAAGGAGATTTGAAATTTAGAGAAGAAATACATTAAATGCAATATAGCAAGAAGCTTTATTTTAAAATTCTTTATGTAGGTTTTAGAAGTCAAGACTTGGCATGATTCTGAGTTTTAAACCAAGCAATTCCTTGCACATACACCACCCCCACAAACTTCTTATGAACCATGTGATCCCTTAGTCAGAAAGTATGTGGTGGTTTTGGCTTTCTTAGTGAGCAATGTCAAGAAACCTGGATGACTCACTCTCTATGTCATGTATGTGTATATGTACTATGCGGTCCAAAAGAACCCCAGTGGTGCAGTAGTTAAGAACTTGACTGTTTGTACTGTTTAATTGGAACCAACCCATAGGTAACCCACCAGCTGGTTTTCAGAGGCTTTAAATCACACAGGACGAGATTACCCAGCTAGTGGATTCAATCCCCGCTCCTTTGGGTTGGCAGCACAACTTATTACCAGAGTTGGAAGCCACCAGAGCTCCTAGCCAGAAGGTTGGCAATACAATCCACTAGCTGCTCTAAAGGTGGAAAATAGGGCAATCGACTTTTGTAAAAATGGAAACCCTATTGGGTTGTTCTGTCACACTGTAGAGCATTTCTGTGAGTCAGAATCTACTCAGTAGTGGGTAAGATTGGGATGTGGTTATGCACTTGGCTGCTAACCGAAAGGTGGGTTGTTTGAATCCACCAGGCACTCCAAGGAAGAAAATGTGACAGTCTGCTTCTGGAAAGATTTACAGCCTTGAAAGCCCTTAGGGACACTTCTGCTCTATCCTATAAGATTACTGTGAATTGCAATCAACTCCACAGCAAGGGATATGGATTTAGGCCAGGCTTCAGGCATGGTGCTCTGCCTCTTGTGACAAGAAAGAATAAACAAGTGGGAAATGGAAACTGTTGAGAGTCCTTAGGTTTGTTACAAAAGTTCATTTCACCTAAAGGTACATTTGAGGCATCCACCCTATTCCATCTATTTTCTCCTTGGCTCTGAAGCTGGGCTGGTGGCATGGAGGTGGGGCCAGCAGGCTTCCCTAGGGTTACTCTCCTAATAGAAGTTGGTCAGAGACCAGAATCAGAGACTGCATCCACTTGCGGTATTAGTCTGAGAAGTCTATGAAACCAGAATAGAAATTGCTGTAAACTCTTTATTTTGTTTTGTTTTTATCTCTAATGACAAGCAAGCTTAGTCTTCCCTTTGAGCAAGCAGTGTAGGAACCCTTGGGAAACAGGACCCAATATGGAGCTGAATGACTGCCAAGTTACACAGAGATACTGCTTAGTTTCAAATAATTGCAAAGATGGCAGTATCAGCCCTTGTACATTTTTTGCCAGTTAGTACGCTTGCCTGAGAAAGATTCACTAGAGAATAAAACAAATGAAGTCCACATTATCTGTCTGCCCTTGAAGAGAAGTAAAATCTAACTTGGTTTGACCTATCTGACCTAGAAGTTTAGATATCCCCAGCTTTTCAGCCGCCAACATGCAGCCTCCCCCCAGGCCCTGCCAGCTCATGCTGAACTTGAATCTCTCTTGTTGGGGATTTTTTGCTAGTTTTTCCTTTCTTTTAATAAGTAAATCTATACCACTAGGAAACAAGGTCCAAATAAGTAAGAAAAACATCCTAAAACATGAATTCTTCACTGAGCACCGTTGGCATTTTCTGCCAGATAATTCCTTTTCATTCCAGCAACAGGAAAGTGGGGTGGCTGCTCTCTTGTGGTTTGTGGGATGTTTAGCAGCATCCTTAGCTTCTGTCTACCAGATACCAGTATTAAACCCCCAGTTGTGACAACAGAAAGTATCTCCAGACACTACCAAATGTCCCCTGAGAAGCAAAATTGCCCTCTGTTTGAGCCATAGCCTTTAAAAAAAAAAAAGCCACTTACACATGGGAAATTTAGGATTCAATTGGAATAGATGTTAGTTGATTAGGTAAAATATATACTTAATAAACAACATTCTAACCACTATTTATACCTGAGTCCTGGTGGCCTAGGGGTAAGAAGCTGCACTGCAATTCCTGAGGCACACAGTTCAAATCCACCAGCTGCTCTGCTGAAGAGGGATGGGCAGTTTTCTCCTGTTCAATTAATTGCCTCTGAAAATCTGCTGGAGGGTCAGCTGGGTCAGTTCCAACTCCATGGCACACAACAACATAGTATCACCAACTCCCTCTTAGACTCCCTTTAGGCCAGGGCCTGGGTTCTTTCTTTTTGCTCATGCTAATCTGTCTGACTTAAATCTCCTAGTCAATTTTCCTGGCATTTAGAACTTGGCTTGTGTATAGTTGTTAATACAGGTGTTTGGTTGATGCATTTCTAAAGAGAAGAGGAACTTCCTTTGTTGAAATACTTCAGGGAGCATTCTTGTTCTGTGTCTTGAATGAGAGACTATAGTCTGTCAGTTGTTTTCAGCCTAAGAACTCACAGTTCAGCTGCTGGTATTTATAACCCTTATGTGACACACACCCCTCAACTCCCCCCTCAAAGAATTCCAATGTTCTGTAATAATCCTCTCCACTCCCACCTTAGCAACTGAGTAGGGAAAAGGTGATGGAGCCTTTAAGGCTGGTAAGTTTGCTGTGTTGAACGTCTTCCAACCCTATTTCAAAGTATCACAACATCACAAGCAAAATCCAAGTGTGCAGCCATTACATCATCTTAAAGGAGATTCATGCCTCAGTGAAGGTTGTAAAACCAAATGGAAAGTTGCCCACAAAGCACTGATGGATTTCACAAAAATCTGTCTGGAAATGTTGATAGCAAGGGGAGCCTTTAAAGGAACAAATGAACATATCCTCAACCCAAGGAAAGTTTGATTTAAGACTTCTGAAATGCTTCATATACAGTTTCAGCATGCAGCTTTCCCAACTCAGATTCATCATCATTTGATTTTGTACAAGGAAGAAAAAAATCTCTGTTTATAGAAAAACTAGAATTTGCCCTCTGGAGAATTGGTGTTTATTGTTGAGTATTTAACTAGTGAAAATAAGCACAAATGAAATGAGAAATAGTACTTTTTCCTACTGTGTCGAGAAATGAGTAAGTAGTCTCCATCTTTGCCTGCTACTGGGAACTCTCAAGCTACATGACTGATACATGAGCTATGAACAGTGAGACCCTGGGACATATGATTAGTTGCTGTAAAGAGCACATTATTGTTAGAGGAGGTTGATGTTGCAAAAGTAAAATGAGCTCCATGGGGAGATGCATCAGGTCACTGCACCAAAGCGTCAACATACCACAGGGTTGTCTTCTATTGAATGGATTCTCCCCAAGTCTCTGCTGTCCCAGCTGGAAAAGCCTAACTATGGGGAGAATGTGCTCCTTCACCACCTTTCTCAAAACTTTGCCAGTATTGAGTGCTTTTCAAATAAGAGTTTCTGGTACTGGCTGTGAAAGAAGGCTTCCATAATGCATAAGTGTATTTGCTGTAGGATACAGTTATTCCCTACACCTTCCCAAGCTGTTGTCCTACAGTCAGTTCTGTGATTTGAATATAGATCTTCTTTGCTGTGCCTTTCAGAACTTTGGCCACTCTGGGATGTAAATAGGTTCTATCTGGTGATGGTCCATAAATCCTTTTCTGGGAATACAGAAGAATGACTTCTGTATTCCTTTCAGTCCATCCTCCCTGAACCTTTTGCCTGCTCATGTGGTGGGAGCTGGAGTTCATATAGTCTCTAGCTAGTTAACAATGTAGTGTGAAGAACAGACACAAAAAAATTCTGTAGCAATAATACTTGGTAAAGGTTAAATCTACCTGACCACTAAACCTAACAATCCCTAAATCAGACATTTAAAATCCCAATTTGCACATAAGAAAGCCGAGATTTAGGGGGTTAAAGGAACTAGTTCAGGCCACATAGTAAGCTCATGGACACGGAAAGGTCTTTTTGGCACCAAAGCTCATCCTATCCCAGTAGTTTTCAAACTAACATTTTTCCCTCCTAGAGGACATTTGGTTGTCAAATAGTTTTCATTGTCACGACTGAGGAAGCTGCAACTGGCTGCTAAACATCCTACAATGCATATAGAACAGCCTCTCACAACAAAGAATTATTCAACCTATTTATAGAATGATAGGAGGTTTACTTTTTGCCCTCTTCACATTCCGTGACTGGAGTTAAGTGATGAAATAGTTTCACTATATGAGGAAGCTCCATAGTTTCCTCCTTTTTTTACAGTGAAACAGTTAAGAAAGTGTTGCTCCCAAGAGTGACTTCTACAGGTCTTGGATAAAGTCAGGATCTTTGTGAACTAATTTAAGTCATTGGCTAAAGAATTCTCTCCATGCTTGACCAATCCTCACCGCACCCTGCCACAAGACTCATGCTGTGGAAATCACTCAGCTGTGTATCTCAGGCTGCTTCCTGTAGGGTGTGTTGTGGAATGGCATCAGCCCCTGCACCAGCTGGGAGTACTGATCTCTGTGATTTTATCAGGCTGTCTCTTTTGAGCCTTGCTGTTTGGAACAAAGAACCCTCTGTTAGCAATGCAGAGAACTAGTGTGATTGGACAATCAATGTGTACAAACATGGTTCCCACGGAAAAACCAGAGATAAATTATACTGCAGCCTTCTAAAGCTTTGGCCTCCAAGGTTGGTTTCCACTTTTACCCTTCTTTCCCTAACTTCTCCTCCTCCTCCCCTCAGACCAAGGCAGGAACTACCTGATCTGATTAATTAAATGGTGGCATTCCTCACACTTGGTCTATATCTACATAACTAGTCTTTTCATTCTCCAGCCCTCTATGTGCAGCCACAATAGTCTTCATCAGACCCTTATTAAAAACTTTCTTTGACCTTCTTATAAAATTATATTCAAGATTATATATATAATCTTGCTATCTTCCCGGTCTTATTTCATAAGATAGCTCTGATATCTTCCCAGTCTTATTTCATACTCCACTCACTGGCCTCAAACACTCCATACACATTGTATTTTATTTTCGTTATATTCCTTTGAGACGTCATCTCAAATACTTTGAGCATGTAGCCAGGAGGACCAGTCTTTGGAGAAGGATATCATGCTTGGAAGGGTTGAGGAACAGCTCAGGAGAGGAAGACCCAGGATCAGATGGACTGACATAAATAGGGTAATAAGGATAGGTGTGTCAGAGACAAGTGTGATTAGTTCAAGATAGGGCAGAGTTCAGAGCTATTGTGCATATGGTTGCTATGAGTCGTAGTCAACTCAACATAACAACAATATACCAGAACACTTAAGTCGCATCTTTTCATAAAGCCTTCCTCTATCTCCTGGATGTACTACTGCCTTTGGTCTCTTTAATCACATACCTGCACTTCTTTTTGTCCTGAACTCATTTTGGCATTGTCTGATTATATGCATCTATCCTATCTGCCATTCAGTTATTGTATTTTTTTTTACTAAGTAGTAAACGTATAGGTGTACACATAATTGTGGACTACTGAGTATTTGACTAGGTGAGTGCCCCTATTTCTCATAACCCATATGAATGCTAGGATTTTAAAATGCTTTCTACTCTGCCTGACTTCAAGGATGTCATTGTGTGGCCTGGAAAAAAAATTCTAATCCTAGCCAGTTTTCCCCATCTCTCTCCCTTGCCCCAGGGTTCCCTAGATATCAGTGTTAAGGAAGAATAGTCTCTTCTCTCTTCAATTATTGAACCAAACAAAACAAAACTAAGAAATAAATTTGCTTCTTCAGGTACAATTGAAGAAAGTCAGATTTTAAAATCCTCTTTTGTAATTGGCCATCACTTCAGAGTCCTTGTCATTTATTCAGTTAAGTGACAAATTTACAGCTAAGATAAGTCTTCATACTTAATTCCATTCCACCCAGAACTAAAACTCATTGCTGTTGGGTCAGAACTGACTCATAGCTGACCCTTTCTCTAATGGGTTTTCAGAGGCTGTAGATTATACAGCAGGAGACTGCTTGTCTTCTTGCTAGGGAGCAGCTAGTAGAGTCAAACTGCCTGCCTTCAGTACAGCTCCTTATCCACTAAACCTCCAGAGCTTCCTTCATTCTGTTTGGTGAATGAGGAAAATTGAGTGCAAATTTGAGTTAGAAACATCCAGCTTTGAATCATGACTCTGGATTTACTAGTAAAGGGAAATTCCTTAACCTTTCTGCATCTTAGCTATTTGGCTTACAAAGTAAATTTAGTCAATTCCCAAGTATTTAATAATTTAAAATATGTTTGTATCATACTATAGAGTTGTTGTGAGAATTCTATGAGGAGATAGATAAATGCATTAGGAAGGAGGGTGTGGTTATTCACTTAGTCTTTCCTATCAGGAAAGGCCCCTGGTGACGTAGTGTGTAACATACTAGACTGCTAACTGAAATATTTTAAGTTTCAACCGATCAGCCACTTTTGGAAGAAAGATGGGCAGTTAAGAGAATCACTTCGGGTGGGGGGTAGGGAGTCACTGTGACTTAAACTTGACTTGAAAACAGGGTTTCAGAACCCCATAGCCAGCAAGTTTTCCCAGGCCCATTTGATTTTGTTTTGTGCTCTACAAATCAATGATATTTTCATATCATTAACCAGAAGCGATCACTAGCTCAGTGACTTCCACAGCTACTCAAGTTTTCCCTCGGAAATCAATATTAATAAGCTCTGGGGTCCTTGGTCAAATTATCTCTTATCAGAGGTTACGTCATCTTCCTCTTGCCATATAAGGCAACTACCAAGTAAGCATCTATTAATTAGTTGTTAATTAAAACATTGACATGTGTCTTGAGGTGATCAGTTTTGTTTCAGAGACAAGTATTTTAAAAACACAGAACTCATCTCTCTGCTCTGTGTACATACCAGGTTGTGAGATTTTACAAAAAGAGTTCAATTCTTTCCAGTTTCAACAACTGTATGTTGTAAATATATATTTATATTTGTGTTTTGTGTATATATATGTATATATACATATGTATACACACACACCCCCATATATGTATATGGGGTAAAGATTTGTACTGCTAAGTCAAAGGCAACTAGTTCAAATTCACCAGCTGCTGCTGAGAAATGATAGACAGTCTCTTCCTGTGTGACTTACAGCCTCTGAAAACCTATTGGAGGGTCCACTATGGGTGATTGCTAACTCAACAGCTTACATACACATACACACACAAATGAATCAAAATAAAATAAAAGATAATAAGAACTCAAAGAAATTGTCTATCTTGCAATTTTTTCTCCAAGGAAGAGCTTGGGATTTTTTTTTAAAGGCATTTTTTTATTTTTTAAAAATTTTTATTGTATTATTTTTACGTGTACTGTCAAATCAGATCTGACTGGTACAGGAGGAGCTTGTCCCCTCCTCCGTCAGCAGAGCATCTGGTGGATTTGAACCACGTACTTCTGGGATTGCAGTGTAGCACCTTGCCACTAGGCCACCAGAGCTCCCTTGAGCTTGGGATTTTTTTTAACCAAGAAATCTAAATTACTTGCTTTCTTATTTGTCATCATTGGTAAGAGTTGCTTGAGTAACAAAATTTTGCCATTTTCAGAAATCTCTTCTCTATGTATTATTTATCCTACTTTTCTTTTCTCATATTGAAGAGTGTAGGCCAAGGGAATTGGTTTCATGGGATTAGCCAGACAACTTTGTTAGGGTCATGAAATTACTTGCCTCAAAATGACAGAGAAGCCTCAAGAGACAAAACTTTTTTTTTTGTTTTTTTAAAGGATAGGGTTAGGAAGGTTGTATTAAGGGTGGCACAGTGGCATGGGAATCAGAAGAACAAAGGCTCAAAAAGAGGGGAGAACCAATACATTCTCACTGTTTGTCCTAAATCCCTATAAACTGACACAGGCCCTTCTCTCTGCTGAAACTATTCCCTTGGAAGTATTTGTTGACTTCCTAGTCTCCTGACCTCATCTAACTCATTATCCTCTTCAACCTTTATACAGCTTGTCTTCTTTCTTAAAACCCTCCTGACAGTTTACTTCACTGATAAAGTACTTTCCCCATTCTCTTTTTTGGCTACTTTTCTACTTTTTATTTGTTCATTTGTCCCACCTTCTAAATAGAAATGATAGCAAGAGTTCCACTGTCTTCTGTTGTCATTATCTCTACTTAGCCCCTGGGATATACGTTCATCCACAACTGACAACACTGTAGAATGGCCTTTCAGATCTGTGTCTTTAGCCCTAAGCTTGACTGTGTTGTGTAAGAGGTCCTTGTGGTCATAAAGAGACTAAGTAGTCTCTTTATGCTTTGTTGTTATTGTTGTTATGTGTCCTCTAGTCTGAACTGACTCATAGCTGACCCTCCAGTGGGTTTTCAGAAGCTGTAAATCACACAGGAGTGGACTGCCCATCTTCCTCCCATGGAGCAGCTGACAGGTTCAAATCATGTGTCTTACAGTTGGCAGCACAGTTCCTTAACACAAAACCACCAGATCAAAGGCCAAAGTCTGAAGAGCAGGTACCTCAGGACAGAATCCCCCAATTGGCTCCTCCTCTGGGGTCTGTGTGGATCATAAGAAACTATGACTGACATTGAGAAGAATGGGGATTCCCAAACACTTAATTATGCTTATATGAAATCTATACCTAGACTAAGAAGTGATTGTCCAAGAGAACACTGTATGGTTTAAAATTTAAAAAAAAAAAGTATGCATCTCTATATCTATTCAATGAGCAAATCATCAAGAAGCTGGATTTAAGAAGAAGAATATGGCATCAGGATTGGAGGAAGGTTCAGCAGCAGCTTTCGTTAGGCAGGTGACATAACCTTGCTTGCTAAAAATAAGGAGAACTTGGGGTGCTTGCTGCGCAAGATCAAGAATCACAGTCCGCAATATAAATTACATCTCAACATCAAGACAACAAAAATCCTCAGCACTGGACCAATAGGCAACATCATGATAGATTTCATCTTGCTTGGATCCACAATCAATACCCTTGATATCAGCAGTTATATCTAATGTATAGCATTGGAAAAGTCTGCTGTCAGGGACCTCTTCAGATTATTAAGGAGCAATGATATCAGTTTAAAGACTAAGGTGTACCGATTTAAGTCATGATCTTTCCAGTCATCTTCTAAAAATCTGAAAGCTGGATAGTGAAGAAGGATAACAGAAGAATCAATATCTTTGAGTTATGGTCTTACAGAAGAGTACTGAATATCCCATCTACTGCCAAAAGAACAAATAGAAGAAAATGCAACCAGAGTGCTCCTTAGAGGCAAGGATGCTGAAGCTTTGTCTCTCATACTTTGGGCATGTTAGGAGGTGGAGCATTAGTGAAAAAGACGACCCTCAACACAGTGAATTGATACAATGACTGTGGCAATGGGCTCAAGTCTGAAGGAGTTGATAAAGATGGTGTAAGTTAAGACAGGATTCAGAGCTTTTGTTTATAGAGTTGTTATGAGTCGTACTCCAGAAGCTATCAGAACCCCTTTCTTTATACTTCTTGTTGTTGTCTATCATTGAGTCAGAATTAACCTCCAGCAGCTGTTCAGAAGCAGTAAGTCATATGGGGAAGAGATTGCCCATCTTTCTTTCACAAAGCAGCTGGTAGATTTGAACTACATATCTTTTGAGTTGGTAGAGCAATTGAATGTCTTACCATCTTTCTTCCTCAATTGTTTTATACTATTTATAATGTTCTCACTAACCCAAGAACAGTATTATGGTATTCTTTTCACACCTTCTGTCTGGTTAGTTACAAAGTCTAAAGAGCATGCCTTTACAATTTCTTCCATAGCCTCGTTCTTCATTTTCATTGTTTAAGTTGTTTTTTTTTTAACCTTTTGCCTAACCTGTATAGTCCTCCTAAACGATTGCCTCTGTTTGCTATTTTTTATAACACACATGCAGTATTTGCAGACCTAGGTGCAAATCTTGAGAATTTTGGTATTTTATAATTTATACTTTTGACAAATACATTTATTATTCTGAACTTCATGTCTTGAATAAGAATTTGAGTTATTAAATGGCAATTGAGTAAACATCCATAAGATTCTTAGGAAGCTTTCCATATACCAATCAGTAACTCTCATAACCCTGTGATAAGTTTAAGAGCAAATATTTATGTTGTGTTGGCTTACTGCATAAAACATAAATTTCTTGTCTTGACATTGAAGAAGAGCTTTGGTGCTCTGCCCTTGATCTGTTGTTCTAAACTCTCCATTTCCCCCTTTCTATCCCCTAAGTAAATGTTACACTTAAATCATGATGAATTAGAAATTGCTCATTTAGGGTCTCTACTATCATGCCTTTGGCCCTCCATTTATAAATACTTGTCTTTGTCATCTCTGTATGTAAAAATCCTAATAAGTGAAAGTGGTTTCTCCCACAAAACCTCCCCTTCCTCCTCTTGCCTTCTTTTCTCCTCCCATCCTTTTGTCACTTCTTATCTAACTTGCAAGGCTCTTGGTAACCATTGTTGTTGTTAGTCAAGTTAATATCTTAAAAAGGGACTATTGTGTTTTGGAAAGTATACTAGCAGGAAAGGACTCACAGGGCTCATGAGATGTTCTACAGTGTATGAAGTTTTCTCATAGGTCTGGAAATACATAGGAGCTCAAATAGCATCAAAATGCCACTTAAAATAAGCTTCACATCATGCTGTATTGCTTTATGAGCTGCTCTGTAGCCATCTTTGTAATAATAAAAACACTAAAGGATGATGGTGACTGTTGCTTAACAGGTATGGACTAATACTATGGAGTTTCCACTTACCACTAAATAATGCTTGTAAAGCCTAAAGATCCTAAGATGAAAGGCATTTTGGAGATTTAAAATGTGCAAGATTCAACCAGCCCTCTGTATCCTTCTCTAGTTAGAATTAAGCATGTTCCAAGAAAAAGAACACCCTCTAATATACTGAAAAAGTTCTGTATGAAAAGGCAATACAGGATCTAAGGAATATGGTTCCAGCATTGTCTAATTATTCCAGAGGCTGGTGGTTTAGGTTTAAAACAGTTAAGGGCAAAGTGCCAGGTGAAGAACTTGGAAAGTTAGAGATGTGTTAGGGTGTGAGGAGACTCCACCCAGCTGCTTTAATTAGAAGATAGCAGGTAGGAGCAGGAAGGGCTGGAATTCTTCTCAGTTCACTGAAAGAAAATCTGACACTCAGTTATGTTCTTAAGAATTTTGAAAAGAATAGAGAATTCTTTCAACTCTGAAATCAACTAGCTAATTTAAAAACTAGTTTGAAATTTGTCTTTAGCACATCTATTTGTAGTTGTAGAGGGAGGAGCATTTAAAGTGGTTCTCTGGAGCTCCCTGCATTTCTCTTTCAAAAAGTTTACACCTAGTACATGAAGTGAACAGAAGCTGTTGTTGTTGTTGTTGTTGGAGCTATCAGAGTAACAAGAGCCTAAATGCTGTAGCAGGTATTTATGTATTTATTCCAATCACTGAAATGGCTATTGGCAGAGTTTCACATACCAGAACTAAGCAGAGACTCATGAACAGATAAAAAAATAAGACATGGAGGAAAGAGACCTTGTGCTTCTTCTGGATTTCTTTCCAAACACATACTGATTATGAAAAAGGAGAGAAGCACTGAAAAAGCATTCTTTAGTCTGATTTTCCTTTTTGGAGAAGGAAGCAAAATAAGTCTGCTTTATATAATCCATAGGCTGTGTGTGATCTTTGGGGGTTTAGGAGTAGGGACTATCATTCCTAAAACCTTTATCAGGGGGTTGCAGCTAGTGCTGGTCAGTAAGTTGAATCTGAACTTCATAGTTGCTGAAATGTATCACATATTGTAACACAAAACACTGGTGGGATTAAAGTCAGTAGGTATCAGCAGAGATTAATTATGAAAATGCCAAATTGATCTTTGACGTGGTAAGGAAGGAAATAAGAATTCTGACCATGAAGTTTATGATTCTACATCAAGATCATTCTTTATAATAGAGTGACTACCCACCCTTAGTCTGGAGCCAGAATTCCTTAGATTCTTCCAACCAAAGGGGCCTTGGCACGCTAGCCAGTCTGTTATGATATCTTAACACTTAAGTGGGTGTATTTGGCTGGAGAGATTTGCTAGTAAAATCGGTCTTGCCTTCACTGGATTTTTCCAGTTGTACTGAAAGGAAAGTTAAAACTGAAGTTTAAAAAAAAACCAAAAACTGAAGTTTCCTGAAGTTTTAAGCATCAGATCAGATCAAGTCTTGGGATCACAATGTGCCAGAGTTAGAAGAAATCTTAAAATTCATCCTGACAAACTGATAGAGGACTTTAAATGCATCCCCAAATCTCTGCCAAGTGATGGCTATTGCTTAAATTTCTGTTCAAGTCCCACCAGTCAGGAAAATCACCACTTTAGGGAACACCCTCTTCTTTGAATAGCTATGAGAAAGTTATTTGCTGAGTTGAAATCTGCCCTGGATCTTCATGTGCTAAGCTTAAGACACCCAGAACAGGCTTCCTTCTTCCTCCCACGTCCCAGCCTTTCAGATACTTCATGTTGATCATACTGCGTGGAACCTTCTCTAGGTCAAGCATCTTTGGTTCTTTCTACTGTTTGTTCTTCATGGAGAGGACCAGAAACCCTTCCCTATTTTTCCCCAGTGCCTTGCAGTAGAGTACCAGGAGTACACCAGATTCCGGGGCAAACAAAAAACCTGTTGTCATCAAGTTGATTCCTGCTCATCCTGACCCTGTATATAAGACGGAGTTTAACATTTTTTATGGAAACAAATTGCCCTTTCTCCTGCAGATGAGTTGATGGGTTCAAACTGCCCACTTTTCAGTTAGCAGCGAGGCCTTTTATCCACTGGGGACCAAGACTGATGGTGAAATAATGCCTTTAAAGATTCTGAAACAAAGCTAGAAAGAAGGCTGTCAAGACAACTCCCTTTACAGATTGGAAAAGAGTTTTGGTTTTGAGTGGGCAGATCAGCACCCTCTTTAAAGTAAGAAATAAAGTGTGAGATGTTTTGTCCAGCGTAGATTGCTTCATTCTGATCACAAGCTTCATCCCACACCTCTTTCTTGCGGAAGTCCTTAAGAAAGCCTGAGGCTTAGCCCTGAGTTTCAATGCTTGGTCTCGACCATACTTCACTTACTGTATGTGTGATGGCTAGGAATAACTTTTCTGCAAGTTTTATCATCTATATTGACAGCAAGGATTCGGGAATTTTGATAGACTATTTTTCCTGCGATAAAATCCTAGAAGGGCTTTCACAGAGAGGTAGAGTATTGTGTCCCTTCAGAAATACCATTGCTCTGGTGACGACACAATTTCCTGGACTGCCCTTTGTGCTTTCTTTGTTTACCATTACCAGGTGACTAGATAGCTTTTCTGAATACCAAAAAACTAAAGACAAGGTGTGAATCATTTATTTTTTTCCTCCATTATTATCCAGTTTTAGATTTGAACTACCACGTAGAAGTGCAGTGCTCTTCAGCTGGCTTCAGAGCTCAGGTTTCTTACTTAGGCGCAGCAATAAAGCAGCCCAGGTGCTTGGGCGTGGGGCTCTACACCACTGTTGGCATCACTGCCGCCTCCACCCGCTTGTCATTGACACCACTCGAGTCTGTGTGTGGAGAAATCCTGATGGGATAATGTACGAGACTTGATGTACCCGGGGGAGAGAGGGAAAGGAGCGTGTGCCTAGAGTTTATCCAACAACTTGGTTTCTGAGCCTGGCTGAATTCCTGTGGACACCAAAAAAGTGCCCACTTTAAGGCTGCAGTGTTTCTTGGCCATGCAGGGGCTCGCTAAAGGTGACATTGAAGGGACTAAGAACAGCGTTTGGCTGTGGAGCTGGAGCTGAGGGCCACGCAAGCTCCCCTACCCAACCTCCACCCCCACCAGAATTGATCCTACCAGCAGAAGGGGCCCCTGGTGGCCCTTGCCAGTGCCTGCTGGTTGGGGGGAGGCGGGGGTGCCCCTTCTGGGTTCGCTCGTCCTAAGATTGGGCCGAAAGCCCAGCCAGTTGGAGCGTGGAGGGGGTGGCGGGAGGCCGGGCCAGCGGTAGGGGGCGGGGTTTCCCTTTGTCAGGGGATTTGCGCTGCGCGGCCGGCGGAGATTGAAGACGCTAGTGCGGTTCCACTCCTCTCGTCCTGTTGGGGGGGGGGGCGGTGCTTTCTAGGGGCCCAGTGGGCGTGGGTTTCGTGAGCCGAGTGGATGGCGCCCTGGGTTCTTCAGTCCAAATTCTGCAAAAGCCCCTCCTTCGGTGCCTTGGCTTCCAATCCTCTCGACCGGCTCCCGCCTTCATCCCTCCAGTCTCTCCTTTTCTCTGCCCCCACCCAGGCTCCGCCTCCGCCCTGCTCCCCTTGGCTCTCCACCTCGCGCTCCCAGGCTTCCAGGGGGGCTGCCCGGGCGGGGCGGCGTGCGGCGGCGCGGGCCAGGGGGAGGAGAGCCGCCTGCCAGCCGAGCACTTCCCGCGAGCTGCGAGCGAGCGAGCGGGCAGGCGAGCGGCGGCCTTGAAGGAGGAGGGCTTGTCCCCCGCCCGGCCCGAGGACAGCCTTTTGTTCCCAGCCAGAAGTTTGCATGCCGGGACCGTGACAGCTGCGGGCGGGAGGACGGCGGGGGCGCGGGGCCGGCAGCTACGGTGGAGAATAGAGGCGGCTGCTTGATATGCAGCCCACGGCGAGGCGCCTGCGGGCCGGGGGAGGCGGCGCCCACTGCACACGGGACTCAGCTGCCAGAGGGACAAACTAACTTCCTGAGCGCGGGACCGGAGGCCGGCGCGGCCGGAGCCACCTGCCAGCTTGCGGTGAGGCGACCCTGGCCCTCTGGGCGCGCGGCATGGCGCGGTGGGGCGGGCCGCGCTGAGAGAGGCCCTCCGACAGATCCTGCTGCAGCTTGCCCACCTCCTTGAAGGCCAGGGGTGGGCATCACTCGCTCTCTTTTTGCGGCCACAGCGCAACGCTGGCCTGGGAGCCACAACAATGCCATGATGTTTTGGAGACAGGAAGCCCCAAGCTGGCCCCGAATGAAGGACTTCCTGTGTTTAAAGTTGCAGGAATATCCGCCCGGCCAACCCAGTTCAAATGCAAACACCCGAACTAGGGAGGAGGAATGGCTAATTCAGACCAGCTGGACTCTCTAAGGCTGGGACTGAGGATAAAATGAAAGGAATTCTTAGGAGCTTGGGCCATACGTGAAGACTTAGAGAGGCTGTGCCATTGTTACTGAAGGACACAGTCGGTATAAATTCGCTGCTTCCAACTCTGCTTCAGTGATAGTAAGTGGAAATAAATACTGAATAAGACTTGTCAAGATCAGCTCATTCTTACTGACTGAATTAGAACAGAGTTCTTTTATAAAGCCATACAAGGAATTTGTTTTATGTTTGTTGATTAAATCCTATCATTTATCTGTCAACAACTATGAATCTGCCAGCTTATGTGGGGGAAACTGGTTGGCTTAGAGCTTCTAACAGAACAGTTTCAAACTGGGACTTCCAGCCCTTTCTAGAGGACAGATGCAATTGGTGGTTTGGAGTATAAACATGTAAAAGAATTTTTAAATTTTGCAGAATGCATTTTGGGGAACCTGTGAAAAAAACTTTTAAAAGGTTGATAGTTCATCTTGATTGAAAAAGTATGGGTAAGCCACTCAGCAGGCCAGACTGTTTAAGGCAGAACCCCGCCTGCCTGGGGAAAGGAGAGGAAGAGGATGGCTATATAGAGGATTGCTATGTCCCTCAGCGGTCTATATATGATACAATGAGGATAAATGAACAAATTGACCAGGGATCAAAACTTAATCAGACTTCGAAAAGCACCATGGAAAAAATGGAAGGAAGCACTCTCTCCAGCAATGGTACATTAGGAGCAGCATCTAATGTATTTGAGTCTCGAGCACCAGAAAGCAAAAAGCTGGATGAGAGAATAATTTTTGATGCACTGAAGCTAAGCAGTGATGTGCAGAAATCAGCACCTGTTCCATCCAGAAGGCGTCCAAATGCAGAACGCAAAGATAACGTTAACAGAAGGTCTTGGAAGTCCTTCATGCCACCCAACTTCCCAGAATTTGCAGAAAGGATGGAGGCTTCTCTCAGTGAGGTTTCAGAAGCTGGTGCTTCAAATCCTTCCTTGCAAGACAAGAGGGAATCCAGTTCTGTATTAACAGAAAGCTCTGGTAATTTGGACCATAGAGAACCTCAGTCAGAGACAGTCACTCTGGAACATATGACCAAATCCATAGGTATTCCAGAAGTGCAGGATGTGAAAAACTTAAGTGGAGACTGCCAGGATTTAAGATTTCAGCCACATTGCGAGAGCTCGCCTCATGAATTTCAGCCTCTGGAATCAGAGGCTGCAGCAGCAAGTGGTAACACAGATGTAATGCAGGAACACAGATTCTCAAGTGCAACCTGGCCCAGGGCCATGAAAAGTTTTTCTAAGGGAGGCGTCAGTGAGAAGCAGCACCCCCTTGGGGACACAGCCTGCACTGTGGAAATGCCACCTCTCTCTCCTTGCCTGAGCGAAGAGCTCTTAGATCCAGAATTACATATTCTCATAACCCCCACCCTGAGAGAGAAAACAGAGTCTGAGTTAAAGTTTGAGGAGGATGAGCGATGGATCATGATGGAGGCTGAGGAAGAGTGGGAGGAAGAGAAACTGTCAGAAAAAAGAAAGACTTTTGTAATAGCAGATGAGAAAAAGAACAGTCTGGCAGATATTTCTGAAGAAAAGGAACAGGCAGACTCTGCAATTCTGACAGAGGATGGAGCTGATTATTCAGCTACTGTCTTAGAAACTTTGGACCACTGTGATCAGATCTGTTACTCTGATGACCCACAGCTAGCTAAGGACCATTTGGCTTCTGTTCCCAAGGATATACCCTCTAATTGCAGTTGTGTTCCCTCAGGTGAAGGTACTGTACATGAGCTTGAAAACAGAACCATTCAGGGACTAGAGGACCTTGTTTCAGATTTAGAATGGATTGTTGGTCCTGGCAATGCTGAAGAGCTCTCTGATACAGATTCAGTACAAATGTTTCTTGAACTTGAAAAGGAATGTTTATGTGAAGAAGTAATGCCTCTAGTTGAGCTGGAGAATCAAGCCTCTTCTGAAGGGCTGGCCCCATTCCAGGATGCAGAAAATTCACTTATAATTAGTAATTTTCCAGAAGCTACCTTGGAAAAGGAACAACATATAGACTTTTTCGATGCAAAGGTAAAGGACTGTGATGCTGAATTGGATTGTACATATTTTAATGCCCTGGATTCTTCTCAGGTGCCTGATGCTATAGAACTTATTACTCACCCTGATACCACGAGGAACACTTCCACTGTTAGTGAGGAGGAGTGTAAAAAAGTGCCTTTTAGCCCCGAAACTGCAGGAGAATTTAAGTTCAGACAACCAACTAATCTCGAGTCAGTAGGAAAGCTGAACTTAGAAAAATTACCAAGCTCTGAACACAGGGCTTCTTTTGAAGAAAATTTATCAAGCTCTATGACTTCTGAGCTGGCCAAAGAAAATGGCAACTTGTCCCAGGTAGAGTGCCATCAAATTGAGGCGAATGCTGAGGAACTTGTTGAGAGGGTTTCCCTCAGTTCTGCTTTTAACGATGAACTAACAGATACTGTCTCAGAACCTGAAGTACAGGTATTATCATGTGATTCACATTTATTAACAGATGAGATTCACTTGGAAAGTGAGCAGGGACCTGGAGATCAAAAAAATGATAGCCCAGCTTTCTCAAGTAATGCAAACTTTTGCAAACTGTTGTCCGTGGAGAACGTCTGCCATGATGTTGATGAAGAGCTGAATTCTGAAGCCACCCCTTTGATGGATCAAGCACCAGCACATTTTCACAGTGATTCCCCAGAGCAGATCTCCCATAGTCTCCAGAGGGAGTCCCCAGCATCAGAGATCCTGAGTGTACTGGTTGGAGGACTCAAATCTATGAATGACATCAAGTCTGTGCAGAATATGGCATCAGAGGGAGAAGAGAGAGAATTGCAAGACATTGATTCATTGCTAGATTTCTTTCAGGAGGAACAAGTTAGTACTAGTGTATCAGTTTTAGAGGAATGCAAGCCCGTCCCACAAAAGCCTGTCCCAGCTCCTGCAGTGCCCACCCAAAAGGGCAATGACCTTGTCATTGTACTGCCTGCCCTTGAGGGACCTGCTGCCTTGCCTATTACAGTGTCTATCCCAGAAACAGCTACTACAGCTGCTGCTATAGTGTCCACCATAGAGGAGGTCACTATAGCTGCTGTGATCCCTGCTCCAGAGGGGAATGTTTCAGCTACTGCAATGGATACCATAGAGGCACAAGTCCCAGCTGCTGCAGTGGACACCACAGAGACGGATAACCCAGCTGCTGTAGTACCTGCCTCAGAAGGAACTGCTGCATCTGCTGCAGTGCTTGCCTCAGAGGAGGACATGCCAGCTGCTGCAGTGGATACCACAGAGGAAGGTGTTTCAACTGTTACAGTATCAGCCCCAAAGGGGGCTGCTGCACCAGCCATAGTGCCTGCTCTAGAGAGGACTGCTCCAGTTGCTGTAGTATCCTCTTTAGAGGGTGCTGTTCCTGCTGCTGCAGTAGCCATCGCAGAAGATATCCCAGCTGTTGCAGACCCTTCCACAGAGGGTATTGGTGTCACTGCTCCATATCCCACCATCGAGGCGGATGACACTGCACAGAGGCCCATCACGCCAGCTGCTGCAGTGCATGCTCCTGAGGACCTTGCTGTCCCAGTGATTGGAGTGCCTGCCCCAGAAGAGGGGGACACCCCAGCTACTACAGTGCCTGCCCAAAATGTTGGTGTGCCTTCTCCAAAAGGGCCCACCACCCTAGCTGCTGCAGTGCCTGACCCAGAGGAGCCTGACACCGCACATGAGGATGACACCCCAGAAGGGCTTGTTCCCCCACATGTCACATTGACCTCTTCAGAAGAACCTGCTGCCCTGGCTGTTGCAATACCTGCTCTAGATGAGAATAAAACCCCAGAGGGTTCTGCTGTCCCAGTTGCTGCATTGTCCCCTCCAGAGGAGCCTGCCCCCCTAGCTACTGCAGTGCCTGCTCCAAATGAAGATAATACCCCAGAGGGGCCTGCTGCCCCAAATGTTGCATTGTCCCCTCCAGAGGAGCCTGCCCCCCCAGCTACTGCAGTGCCTGCTCCAGATGAAGACAGTATCCCTGAGGGGCCTGCTGCCCCAGACGATACCCCAGAGGAACCTGCTTCCCTGACTGTTGCAGTGCCTACTATAGGGGAATTTCTCTCTGCTGGAGGCTCCTTAGTGGGCAATACTTGCCAAACCAATTCAGTGCCTATCTCAGAAGAAGGAATTCCTATACAGGTGGAGGCTTCCCCTGGTGGAACGTGGGTCAAGGAAAACCTTGATTCCTCAGCATTTGAGATTAAAGAGATGACTGGCACAGTCCCACACCAGCAAGTGCCTCTGACTGCAACTGATGGATTAAGTTCAAATGAGGTAATAGTGGCTCATTTTGTTGTGGGGAAAGATATGAGGATTAAAGTGAAATTTGCAAATTCTCTTAGTAGTGATCAGAAATGGCACAGAGTGCTTTTATATATATTTCTTTTTTATTTTTATTTCTTGGACTGACACTTTCTGATTTTTAGTTTTTGGGAAACTGATGGAAATGAAAATAAATTTTGCTTTGGTAAGGTGGAAAGCTTCATAATTTCTATTCTTTTTTATTCAGATAAACCAAATCTAAGGTTAATTAGAATGTGAGCAATTGTTGGTTTACATTTATTTGGTGGGGGGAAAGTTACTACCAGGGAAAGGTGATTTTGCTTTTGAAATAGACAACGATCCTGTTTCATTCCATGATACTGTAGCCCAAGGATATGTCGGATAGTGAGGTTTGGAGTTAGACCCTGGATTAATGACTCAAGAAAAATTTAGAAATTCCAAGTCTCTTGTTTCCTTCTTTGTCAAAGTGAACCTTTGTGAGGATTATGAGTGTAAAATGAGGTAACACATTTAAAGCACCAGACATATTAACAGTTCATTCACTGGGTATATTGAAACTTGCCAGAATATTTTGGGTGAAAGCATTGTATAGATACTTGGATAACAGCACTTTATTTTGTAAAGCCACTGAGAAATAAAGCAGAGATATTTTAAGTAATCTTGTCAAAGTGCCACTGTCTTTACAGAAGTGACTCTATCTCCCGGATCTCTTCCTAATCTGTGAAAGAAGATAATTAGGTAAATAAACTTTTAGCCCTAAGATTTGAAGATTCTTAATGTTAGAGAACAAAATAGGTTCCTCCCTGAGGAATTTGACATTTACAGCCTTCTGTACCCTTAACTGCCCAGGTGTCCTTTGATGATTGGTAGTCAGTAGTAAGGCATGAAGGAGTTATGGCTCCAGAGTCAATCCTTTCTCAAGGGCAGTGAGAGCAACAGCCCCAAAACAATGCTTTCTTCAGAGTGGTCAGTAATTGACTAACTGAAGGAATGAGTAGATACCAATCTCCCGAATATCCAGTGATACTATGAGAAGGTGGGTGAAAAAGGTGAGTACTCTCATCACTGCTGGTGTACCACCTCAGGGCACCCTTAGTCTTCTAGAACAACTATTAGACATGTAACTCCAGCAATTAAAACTATCTGCTGCACAATGTCTGCTTTGCCACAGCATAACTGAGTTATGGTGGTTTCACCTGCAATGTCACTGTGTGTTTTCTGACTTTTATAAAATTTGAAATTGACACTAAGATCTCAGTAACCTGCATATATGCATATTATGATTTAAATTTATATAAACATCCTCATAAAAGAATAGTAGAATAGATGCTAGAACTTTTCTCTATTTCTATTATAGGATCTTAAGCAAGCAGTCTGTGGTTATTTAAATCCTCTATTTTCCCACTTCTCCAGTCTTATTTCAAGTTACTGGATCAAAAAAAGGAAAAAAGTTTTGTGTAAAACTGTTCTGAAACATTAAAACCTGCTAAGAGACTCCTTTTGAGACAAAATTTGGAGGGCCCAAAATACCAATTCTGTGTTTTGAATGCTCAGCAGAACATTTATGGATTGGTTTGCTTTCTCTAACATCATGTGTACAAGGATTCATTAATTTGCTGTGTAAATATTTTTTGGGTTACCCTCACTGTGCCAAGTAGTGGGACTCTTAAAGTGAATAAAAGTGAAATGTCTGTGTTATTGTATGACATAACTACTGTAAGGGAGACAGATATTGGGAGACAAAGGGGAAGAATCATAGAAATATGTATGGTAATTATAAATTGTGATAAATGCTTTGCGTGAAAAGTAATTATAATTAAGTGATTTCATTTCAGTTTGGTGCAGTTAGAATCTGCCAGTTGCTCCATGGGAGAAAAATGGGCAGTCTCCTCTCCTGTGTTTAACTGCCCCTGGATACCTGCTGGAGGGTCAGCTCTGAGTCAGTCCTAACATGATGGTACATAACAACAACAGGAAAAGAATTTTAAAACCAAAGGCTAAGGAATAAAGTTATTTAGGCAGAAAATTCCAGACAAAGGAGATGCAAGTCAGGAAGAGGTTGGAATGATAGAACTTTAAAAGGCCAAGTGGCTAGAACACAGTGAATAAGGAGAAGAGTGTCTTAGAGTTAAAGGTGAAAAGCTAGAAGAAGTTGAGTGATGCATGGACTAAGTAAGTAGTTTTGAATGTACTTTAAAATATATAGGAAGCTGTTAAATGATTTTAAGTAGAGACATGGAATGATTTGGTCTAGATTTTTTAAAAGTTTTTATTAAAACATTCTTCTAAGTGGTATAGTACTGTCCATTTGCTGTACAGAGGTAACTCATGGATGCTGTGATGCTAAACACTGTAACATTGATGTGTCAAATGCAATAATGGTTACCCATGCTGGACAGTGTTTGGTGGAGCTCCCCGATTAAAAGAAGCTTGGAAGCAGGAGTGGCATCCACTTCTGAAATAGCTTGTTGTCAGAAACTCTATGAACTTGGGAAAATGATGAAAGTTATGCAAGTGTTCAGGTCTTTCGTTCAAAGGGTCGCTATGAGTTGTCTATGACTCAGTGACACTTAACAACAACAGCAACTCTTAGCCTAAAAATGGAGAAAATACATTGACAGTACCCATTGCCCACACTGTTTGCCATTTTGAAGTCTCAGGTTTCTTTGTATTATATTTTATTAGCATCTATTACAATAATTTCCATTGAATACAGAAAACATCAAATGGTTTGCAAATGAAAAAGCAATCACACTGTCTCGTGTGTATATAATGTGAGTGGCATGGGATCGAGGGCAGAGTGGAGAGTCCTGCTAGCGCACTGCAGTTGTCCGGGTGGCCCGGGTTGTAGACTTCTCAGTGGACATGAAGACACTTGGGTAGATTCCGGATATATTTTGTAGAGAGGATCCATTAGAACTGATTACATGTAGGATATAATAATACATGTTAAGGGTGTAAGAAAGGATTCATTAATAAATCAAGGATAATTTCTGATTAGCACAAATAAGTGGATAGGGAATAGCAGTAGTCATTTGTAAATTTAGAGAAGGAACAGATTCAGAGGAAAGAACAAGTAGAATACACGGTTTGGTTTTAGAACTGTTAGGGTCAAGGTACCTGTGATTGGTTTACGTAGAGATATCAGGAAACCAGTTGGATATATAGATTTGAAACAAAGACCCAAAAATCCATTACCCTGGAGTTGATTCTGACTCATTGCACTTACATAGGTTAGAGTAGAAATGCCCTAGAGGATTTCTTTTTTTGTTGATTTATTTTATTTTATTATTTTATGTGTTTGTGCCGTCAAATCAGATCTGACTGGTTGGTACAGGAGGAGATTGCCCCTCCTTCTCCAGTAGAGTATCTTGTGTATTCGAACCTCATATCTTTGGTATTGCAGTGCAGCTGCTCGCCACTAGTCCACCAGAGCTTCCAAGTTTTGTTGATTTTTTTAATTTGTGATTTTAACTAAAGTTTACAGAGAAGTTTGATTTTCATTTTTGAAAATTTTCCTCCATAACCCTCAGTTCACTTTTTTTAAACATTTATTTTTGCATAATTTCCTCCTACTCCACCCCTCCCCCAGTTCACTACGCAGTGCACCTCTTATTCTGGACTTTTGTTATACAAACAATGCCTAATCGTATATTCCTTTTAAACAGTTCTGTAGTATTTGCAAAAGAAAATTTCCACATCTTTCTCCTGTAGAACAGCTAATGCTTCAAACTACTGACCTTTGTATTAGCAGCCAAGTGCTTTAACAACTCTGACCAGAAATCCTTTTACAGTTCAGAAGGGTTGGTATGTATTTGGGTCATGGTTAATATTTAAAACTATGGGCATGAATGGAATTGAAGAAGAGTTCCAAGAACAGTTATCTCCCTAGTCCTCCAAAGACATTTTTGAAGATCTAGAAAAAAAGTAGGATGGACCCGAAATAAAGTCAGGATGAAAAGTAGGAGAGTTGTGCTATTACCAAACATAGTCAACATCTTTTAAGAAGTTCTTTAAGAAGTTTTCTGTTTTATGTCCCTGTTGCAGTTTACAGTCTTGTAATAGTTTCTACTTACTATTGGGCTGCTCTGGAAAGTGTCTGTCAGTGCTGGTTAGTTAATAACATGGAACAGTCCTATTTTACAGTATATGAGATACTAAGGAGTAGGAATTTTAATGTAGCTGAAAGCACTGAGTTTGCAAAACAGCTTTATTTGGAACTTGGGGAAAGGAAGTGGAATGTGTTCAAATTTATTTTCTGTTCAGTTGTATTTAAAGTAAATATCAAGATAGTATTTATTCAGAAGGAATCTTACATATTTTTAAACTTCTTGGAAATTAGGAGACACGTACTCACTGGCCCTGTCATCTAGTCCACAGAGTTAGAGGTAGGAAACGTTGAAAGCAAACCTAATGCTTCTATAGGAAATGACCATAAACAAAGTAATCTAAAATTTTTTAAACTTTAGTATATGAAAAATTCTAAATCTATTTAAAGAATGCTTTTCTGTATCATTTATAGCACTGTCCAATAGAACTTCATGCAGAGATGGAGATATTTTATACTTGTGTTCTCTGGTGCAGGAGGCATTAGGCACGTGTTAGCCACATAAAATGTCTATCTTTGACTAAGGAACTGCATTTTTAATTTTTGAAGTAATTAATTTGAACTTAAATAGCCATGTATAGTTAGTTAGTGGCTATTGTTTGTTACTAGACAGCACAGGAAAAATGTAACACAGGCTTTGCATTTAGATGAAAGCATTTAGATAAACTCTGCAATGTGGACTTGACATTTTCTCTCTTAACTTTCTCATTTATTTTTCTTTCTAGTTTCAAACTCTATCATTATTTTTTTAAAAGAACAATTTAAACATTTTTTTTGGTTTTTACTCCTTTAACTTTTCTATAGTGAAAACATCTTAATATTTTCATATAGCATTATAGCACTTGCTTTTTCTGGGAACCATGTTCTTGGGAAAATGTGACTTTTTAAAACTGAGCTGCCTGTGTTACCTAACAAAATATGGTGTAAAAAAATTCTAATATACAATGAAGTGCTCTTGTAATTTACCTGTGCGGCCTTGCCTTTCAGTGTCCCAGGGCCTTTCCTTCCCTTTCCTGGAGGCTCATTTATTTAGCTAGGATCCATTTATAAGATCACCAAGCCTTTCTTCTGCGATGCATCTGGATGGACTTGAACTTCTAACCTTTCAGTGTTATATAGGTCGCACCTGTTTGGTACTCTCAAGTCACTTCTGACACGTAGCAACATGAACACAACAGAACAAATTACTGCCTGACCTTGCACCTTCTTTTAAAATTTATGTCCTTTTTTTCTGTCATCCTCTGGCCTTAATTGATTCACTTGTCTCACTAAAACTGAAGAAACTTTTTATGGAAGTAAAAATTGGAAACAAATGTAGGCAGGCTTACTATGATTCTTTTTATTCTCTTGATAATTAAAAGAAATCTGATTTTAGAGGCGTAATTATTTCATCTTCCTTAATATCACTCCTGTGGTAGAGATACTATTCTTCTGATCATTTTTGTGTCCTTTTAATGGTTCTAGAGACCTGTGTCCATTATGAAACAATGGCATTTAGAAAGAGCTGAAATAAGTGTACAGGTTTTGTTACATGTATTCCCATTGTTTTAAAATTGCATGTTTCATAATGGACAGGGATGCAATATCGTGTGTGTGTGTGTGTGTGTGCATGACGCATGCATGTACACACACCTAATTTCTTTTTCTTCAAATATACACCTGTATTTAGATTATGTGTTTGGAGTTAAGGATATTTCTTAATGTTATCAGTTCATTTCCTCTTGTAACCAGAGGAGTACAGTTTCAAAGTTATTGACTGTGTGCTCTGTGGCCCTGGAATAGAATGAAACTAAATGGCCACAGGGGAATTTAACTATGAGGTTGATGTTTTTGATGCCATTAATATGTTCATTCTAATTGAGTTATTAGTCCCCGTCAAAGATGGACAGTATATATCAATGGTTAAAGCTATTCCCCAAGGGGTTTTTAATCTTAAGTACTAGTCATTTGGTTTCCTTCTGTCTGCTTAATACAGATATATATCACACTTTGATGATATTTTGAGAATAATACTTCTCTATTTCCTTTAGCTTTTTGCAAGAAAAATTAAACAAACTGGGTTTAAAGCAACATAGATGCACACACAGGCGTCACTGAGTTAAAGTAACTAACTGTAATTATGTCTATAGGAGGTTTACTGAAACAGGAAACCACGTTATCCTTGACGCTGCCCTGTGCAAATAACATGTTTCCTGCTTTTGTTCTTTTACACTCCTTTTTATTCTTTGCACTTCTTTATTGAACAAAAAAGATCTACCAAGAATAACAAGTCATTATAGTGTAGAACATCTATTAGCCTTTAGATTAAGTCTTTGATTTGCTGTTATCCAGACATTTCAGAAAGAACAAGTGGATCCCCTGCAGATGAAATTGCAGCAGGTGAATGGACTTGGCCAGGGATTGATTCAGAGTGCGGGGAAAAACTGTGACGTGCAGGGTTTGGAACATGACATGGAAGAGATCAATGCTCGCTGGAATACACTGAATAAAAAGGTGAGTGACGAGGAGATAACAAGGTACTGTGAACAGAAGCACAGAAAAAGAGGCAGCATTTAAATAGAAGGTTCCACCGGAACCTGAATACACAAAAATTTAATAATTGCGATCTGTACTTGCTAAAAGGGTCAGTCATAATTTTAAGATATCTCTCTTCTTTCTCATAATGAACCTTCTTTCTGTGCTATAGGTTGCACAAAGAATTGCACAACTACAGGAGGCTTTGTTGCATTGTGGGAAGTTTCAAGATGCTTTAGAGCCATTGCTCAGCTGGTTGGCAGACACAGAGGAGCTTATAGCCAATCAGAAACCTCCATCTGCTGAGTATAAAGTGGTGAAAGCACAGATCCAAGAACAGAAGGTAAGCGAGCATGTTGGGACCATAAACTATAACAGCCATAGGGAGCGGCAGACAACACATTTCCTTAAATTTTCAGGGAAGTGTTCTGTTTTAGTAGGATCCTAACCTGTTTGGTATGATTCTGAAAAAAAAAGGTGAAATCTGATTTTGTCATCTTCCTTTATTAGTGTAGCCTAGAAGTCACTGTCAGGAAACCTAAACAACATACTGTATTTGACAAATCAATTGCAAAAGACTTCTTTAAAGTATTGAAAAACAAAGCTATCACTTTGAGGCATAGGGTGTGTCTGACACAAACCATGATGTGTCCGATCACTGCATGGGCATGTGAAAACTGGGCAATAAGAAGGAATGACAGAAGATGAATTTGGATCATAGTGTTGGAGAAAAATACTAAAAATACTGTAGACTACCAGAGGAGGAGACAGATCTGTCTTAGAATAAGTGCAGCCATGGTTCTCCTTAGATGGCAGGCCTTCATCTCATTTTGGCTACATCGGGATGGGTCAATCCTTGGAGAAGGACATCATGTTTAGTAAAGTAGAGGGTTGCTGGAAAAAAGGAAGAGCTTCAGTGAGATGGGTTATCACTATGGCAATAATAGAAGACTCAAGCAACAGTCGTAAAGGTGGTGCAGGACTAACTTCACAGTACCTAGCCTCAGTTTTATCCCACTAGTTTGCTATGGCATATGCTGTGTTAAGACAATTTTGTTTGTATACCCTGTTTTGATGTTTCATCCACTGCTTTAAGTTTTTTGTTTATCAGGCTTAGCAATATTCTAAATGTTATCTGCTGTGTACAAGATTCTGCCTTTTTCTATTTCATTTTCATTTCAGTACATTGTTTTCTTGTTCAAAGGAAGTCCCCTATCACTCTTCCTTTTGAAAATTTAATTGTTTGAAAAGTTTATGTGAACAGCAGCAACTATACTGTACCTCATGTTTTTTTCACAAGGTTGTAAAAACTCTTAATCATTTCAACTTAGGACATAGTGGATTTTTGTTTTTCTTTCTATTTTAGACTGAAAATAATGACCCTTTGTTAATGCTTTTTTGTTCTCTTTAAATGTATATGCAATAGTTGCTCCAGCGGCTCCTGGATGATCGAAAGGCCACAGTAGACATGCTTCAAGCAGAAGGGGGCAGAATAGCACAGTCAGCTGAGCTGGCTGATAGAGAGAAAATCACTGGACAGTTAGAGAGTCTTGAAAGTAGGTGGACTGACCTACTCAGCAAGGCCGCAGCCAGGTAAGGCCAAAAGGGTTCGAGGGATGGACCAGAGTTTATCTTACCTTAATTTTGACCTAATATCATTGAGATTCTTTAAGAGCTCCTAGAATAATTCATGCAGGGCTTCAGAAAGTACTTAATGACTTTATCTTGAAGGAGGAGACATATACAGGGATGAGCCTCATAACAAGAGTCACCATCAGGAAGTTATGAACTTCAGCCACTTCATAAATTTCAGACCAGGAAGACTCATTGCTTGGTTACTGTTTGGCTTCAGTATTATCACAGTTTGGAATGACAGGCACATATTCCTACAATCCAGCCAAAAGACAGATTGTATTTCCCCCCCCTCCCTTTGTATTTGGAACTAAGGAGCTCTGGTAGCCTAGTGGTAAGGAGTTGCACTGCCATACCAAAGGCATGTGGTTCAAATCCACCAGCTGCTCTGCAGGAAAAAGGTGGGCAGTCTCCTGTGTAATTTACTGCCTCTGAAAATCCACTGGAGGGTCAACTATGGGTCAGTCCCAACTTGCCAGTACATAAAAACAACAACATTTATCAGTAATGTTTTTTTTTCTTTGTTTTTTTTTTTATTAAATTTTATTAGTTTCAATGAACATTCACAGGGATTCTGGGCTTTCACTCCTTCATTGCTGCACCATTCTCTCCACCTTCCTCCCCAGTTTGTTCTTCTTCCCC
>NW_006399799.1:10881796-10918366 GCF_000299155.1 Elephantulus edwardii
AGTTCCTATTCTTAAAGTGAATGCCTTTAACCTCTCTCCATTAAGAACAATGTTGGCTCTTGGGTTTTCATAGATACTTTTTACTATGTTGAAGAAATTACCCTCTAGTCCTATTTTGTTGAGTGATCAGTAATGTTTTTAACACTTAGAATTAAACTTACGTTTCTTTTCTGTTTGCATTAAGATACCTTTGCATCTGGGCTCTAGCCTATGGTCTTATTTAATACGTTTCCGCAAATGATGGCAATGTGTTTCTAAGCATGGTTGTCAATTTAAAAAGTGTATTAGGGGCAACATATTAGTGTATGGGCATTAAAGAATGACCCCAAATGACTATTTCTCCCTTCTCTTTTTATAGCCTCGACCCTAATGTCACCTGAACTTAATATGTAACATGATGTCTTGTAGCTTATTTACTACAAACTTGGGGAACAGAAGAGAGTTAATAAAAAATCAATATGTAAATATTAACATTCATAATTTATTATTGTATCCTTTTCATTTTCTAAGTAGTCAACAATAACTTGCAAATAATTCTCTTTTCAGTAACATTATTTCTACCTGCCCACAACTGAGTACACATTTTTTTAAAAAATATGCCTTGCTCTAATATTAATGGGAGATAGGAAAATTAAAGCATTTCATTGATTTTTATTTCCATATCTACCCGTAACTTTTTCTGCTCTCTGTTCATTCCCATTAATGGCACCATCAGCCTTGCAGATGGTTACCTAGGCCTAAGACTGCCATTGGTTTGGTTTTTCCCTCCCTCACTCCCCACATATATCAAGATGCTAAATTCTGTACATTATTACTTCTCTTGTGTCTTTCCTGCCTATCCATTTGTCTAATTACCACTCTCCCACTCCAGTTCATGACTTATGAGCTCTCCCTTGAGCTGTTATTGAGGCAGCCTCCTAACTAATAACTCCACCAGCACCTTTCCACTTACTCTCAGGCCTTTCCCTCTCCACATCCCCCCATCCTTTTGCTGTAGATATACCTTTTTCAGTTACACCTCTGATCACCTTTTTCCATGCTAAAAATGTTTACTAGTTCCCTATTGACTATAAAGTAAAATTGAACTCTTAAATCCAACATTCAGCACTCACTACTATTTGACCCCAGCTTATCTTTCTTAGTTCCCACTATTCTTCTCACTCCTTTGGTGAGGTCATGATCATCTCCTCTTCAAAACTTTGTCAGTTCTCTAATGCAATATTTTTATTGATAGCATTGCTACGTCTTTTAAAAGGCCTTCTATCACCCCATCTCCATATCCCCTTCTTCAATGATATTTTTCTTTATTCTCCAATATAATATCACTTCTTAATTTTTCTCTTTCTGTATCATTCTGTGCCATGTATTATTATGGTCATTATTAATAAGTCATTACTTATCTCTGAGGTTCACGCACTCCTTAAAGTCATTCTTTCTTTCTAATATGGCTCCTTTTTTTGTAGTCTTTTCTTTCCATCTTCCCAACCTGTGTGTGGTCCAGTATACCAAGGACAGCTTCATTTGTTATAGACACTGTAAAGATTTTTATTACAATTTTTTATCATTGAGGTTTTTTATGCTTATATATTATTTTAACTCTTTTAATTTCTATCCTAAATCCTATTATGTCCACTTCTTCAAACTTTTAAGTTCTAAGATTGGAGAGAAGGCTAAAAGATTTGGAAATTAAAGACAGTTTTTAAAAATTGCTCTTAAGTGCCATCGAGTAGGAGCTGACTCTTAGCTGACTTCTGCAGCATGTTTTTAGAGACTGTAAATCGCATGGGAGGTGATTGCCCACCTTCCTCCTGAAGAGCAGCTTTCACGTTTGAGCCTTTAGGTGCAGCTCCTTATTCCTGTTTAATCCAGATTATATACTTAAAATGTATTCATTAAATCTGTTTTTAAAATAGATGTAAACTACGAGAGGAAATTCTACCCAGATTAGTTAACATTTGGAAATAGATTTTCTTTTTTCAGATAGTTAAATTTTCTTATTTGAATAATATTAAAATAAATTTGCCCATTTCGCCATGAGATAAGCCTTATACAAGGAAGATATTCAGTAAAGGTTTGCTGAACTTTTTATTGTACTCCTAGCATTTTCAAATGACTTCTGTTATTTAGTTTGTTCATAGTTATCATTATACTTAAAAAACTTGCTGCTGTCCATATGGAACTGACTCATAGCTGACCTGGCAGTGGGTTTATAGGGGCTGTAAATCACGTGAGAGGAAATTGCTCATCTTTCTCCATCAGAGCAGCTGGTGGATTCAGACTGGCAGAAGGGTACTGCCTTTGGCTTAACAGTACAGATCCCAGTAGGCTGCACCACCAGAGCTCCCTAGTGATCACTATAGCTTTTCGTTAGAAATCTATGTGTAACTCCTGTCTCCGATAACCTGACTACTCCCTTTTAAAACTTACTGCTTTTAATCTACAAAGGAATTGAAATCTGCTTATTATAGGTTTTATATTAAATAAGACTTAAAATTCCAAATAAAGTCCATCATTCTGTTTTAACTGGCATTTATGTGAGCAGATTCAGCTATTCTGAGATTATTTTTTATCATAAATCTGAATTTAAAATTTTGATCTATGGTTTTTAATTGCTAGAAGACTCATTTCAGATCATTTCTTTTTCACTCACAAGTGACAGAAGGAAAAAAAACTAATGTTTTACCCTTTAAACTTTATTTCAGTCATTTTCAGATGATACATATACTATAATACTGTTTCAGTATATGTCATTGTGGCATAAGAGGAAAAGGACAAAGCTTAAAAGATATGAATGTAGTCCTCATTCTACTGTTGAGCTCCCTAGGTGACTTGAAGGACTCCTGGTGGCACAGTGTGTTACATGTTGGACTGGTAACTGAAAGACTGGTGGTTTGAATCCACCACGCCCTCTACTGCCGATGATGAGGCTGTCCCCTCTCATAAAGCATGATAATTGCTGTCAAGTTGAAAATGGCTCATAATTGACCCTCTAGTGAATTTTCAGAGGCTACAAATCTCACAGGAGGAGATTGTCCATCTCTCTCCCGAGGAACAGCTAGTGGATTCATACCACCTGCTTTTGAATTGGCGGCTCAACTCTCTACCCACTAGACCACGAGAGCTCCCTCAAAATGCATTCTTGCTGTTGTGTACCATTGAGTCAGAACCGACCCATAGCTGACCCTCCAGCAAGTTTTTAGAGGCAGTTAACTGCACGAGAGAAGATTGCCCATCCTGATGGATTTTGAGTGCATTCAGGATTGCAGTACAGCTTCTTGCCACTAGGCTGCTAGAGCTCCCTGGAAAAGCTTTACAGCCTCTGAAATCCAATGGAGGGTCCCCGTAAATCTGAATCACTTCAAGGGTAGCAGACTTCTGGTTTAGAGATGACTTAAGCACATCTTTTGGTGTTTTGGGGTGTTTTTTTTTAAGGCTTCAGAGTTTGTTTTCTCTTTTAAGGTATTTAGCTGTGGAGAGGTATGACAGGATCAAAAATATATAAAATGTACCTAATGTGTGTTCTGTTAACTGCTGATACTTTAAATATACCTGGTAGCAACTGGTGTTCATTGAATATGGTACTTTATTATAAGTGTTAGTGTGACTTTTTGTCTGAGCAGCTTGTTCTATATATCTGTGTAGGCAAAAACAGCTGGAGGATATCCTGGTTCTCGCCAAGCAATTCCATGAGACAGCTGAGCCTATTTCTGACTTCTTATCTGTCACAGAGAAAAAACTTGCTAACTCAGAACCTGTTGGCACCCAGACTGCTAAAATTCAACAGCAGATTGTTCGCCACAAGGTAGGAAAATAACATGGTGAATGAAAACACAGAAGTGGAACAAGAAATCCTAAGAATAAGAAAACTGCTTGTAGCATTCTAGAAGAAGGACACATTTTTGGACTTCTCAAAAATTTAATTTAAAATATGATCAGGTTATTAATTCCAAAGTCACATTCTTGAGATAAAAATAGAAATTTCTTAATAGGCTATCATCAGAAAAAAAAAATTTGTTTTCAATTTTCATGTTATTTTTGCCTTTCAGTAGATGAATTTCTGTGTTATTATTTATTATATCATTTGTTATTCATTGTTTCATGTTGACTTTTCATTTGTTTTGTTTCTGTTATTCATTTTTTCCACTCTGGATTTCCAGGCTCTGGAGGAAGAAATAGAAAGCCATGCAACAGATGTGCACCAGGCAGTCAAAATTGGGCAGTCCCTCTCCTCCCTGACATGTTCTACAGAGCAGGGTGTACTCTCAGAAAAGCTAGGCTCTTTGCAGGCCCGATACAGTGAGATTCAAGACCGGTGCTGCCGGAAAGCAGCCCTGCTTGAACAAGCACTGTCTAATGCTAGACTGTTTGGGGAGGATGAGGTGGAGGTGCTCAACTGGCTGGCTGAGGTTGAGGACAAGCTCAGTTCAGTGTTCGTAAAGGATTTCAGACAGGACGTCTTGCAGAAGCAACATGCTGACCACCTGGTATTCATGTTTTCCATTCTTATGGTTAAGTTACTAGTTATTTTGTAATTTTGATTCATGTTTCTCTCCGTTTTGTTTTGTTTTTCATTCTAAACACTGTATTTTATTTTATACATTAATGGATAGTGAGAGAGGTTGGTGTTGCTTTGATGTTGCTCCTGGTGTTATAAGAGACAATACTGAATGCTTTACGTCATTAATGGTATCTCTTAAGTTTTCGCTTGAGGAGCTTTATGGAAGAGAATGTACTTTACCAAAATCAGGTGTACCCAAATAGTGTCCAAAATTTGATCAGATTTTCCAAATTTTAGAATATTTCTAGAATTTATACGGTCAAATCCCAGGGAGTCTATGCCATCTCAGAAGAAAGAGCAGTTTGATCTTTCTGTTATGTTGTCATCTCTTATTTAAGGTTTATAAAAATAAGCAAAGTGGGGGTTTTGTTTGTTTTTAACAGTGTAAAATTCTTCCATCTCATTGATTTCAAATATTGAGAGAATTTCAGCTCAGATCTTGATTAAAGTCAGCCTATTTTTGCAGACTTCCTTCTCTTGAACTTTGTCTTATTCTTAAGTGGGGCATAGTAGGTATTTTTGCTCAATTCCACCTCTGTTTTTCTTGAGTTTAAGACTGGTAAGATCTCTTAAATTGGAAAAACTAAATTATCAAATCTTTTCTTATCCAGTGAAAGGAAAGCCTGCCTTTAAGTATCCGATTTAATTATTTTGTGTAATTAATGAAGGGAACAAATGAGGGAATGGGGAATAAAATATTTGGTGCTTTAAAAACTAAACTGGTATACATCTAAAAAAAAGAGCATGTCTTTACTTTAAATTTGATCTCATAAAGATCTTAAATTTCTTTCACTTTGTTTTGCCATGGTTTAGGGATTAACACTACTCTTTCCTTTCAGGCGTTAAATGAAGAGATTGTTAATAGAAAGAAGAATGTAGATCAAGCCATTAAAAATGGTCAGGCTCTTCTAAAACAAACCACAGGTACTTTGAACCATGCAGTCCAGCACCTCGAACAATCACATATCCGGGAGAGTAAGCAGCGTGAATTAACCACTTCTCTTTGATAATTGAGAAGCTTCATACTCAATGATTTTATTACCACACTCTACAGAGTCTGATGAAATTGTATCCTATTTCCTGCTAAGTCTTTTGAAACCTAAAGATGTCTCCAATCTGGTTTATAAATGTTGTTGTTAGGTGCTGTCAAGTCAAGAACGACTCATAGTGACCCTATGAACAAAAGATCTGAACCCTGTTCTATCCTGCACCATCCTCATACATCCTGATACACTAGAGCGTATTGCAGCAGTCACCGTGTCAGTCCACCTAGTTGAGAGTCTTCCTCTCCATCACCTCTCCACCCTTCCCAGCATTATGGCCTCTTCTAAGGAACAGACCCATCTAGCAACATGCCCAAAGTATGTGAGGCAAAGCCTCACCATTCTTGCCTTCAAAGAGCACTCTAGCTATAACCTTTCCAAGACATATCTATGCCCCCCTCTTATCCATGCTTCTTAAAATTCTTGTGTTCACTGAAGGATGTTCAAAACATCTTAAAAACACTTGTAGTCACATTGAGATCTTAATAATCTTAGAAATGGCATCTTTTGTCAAATGGAAGGTTTCTTTCATCTCCAGTGAGGGATGTTCAATGAAATCACTACCACAGAGTGGGAGTATCTGTAAAAGTAAATATTATTTACCCTCATCCCTTATCTCTTAAATATGAATAATCATGTACTGTCTTTCACAGGTGAAGAGGTATTGCTCATCCAGGAGAAACTAGATGGCATAAAGACTCGATACACAGACATCACAGTCACTAGCTCCAAGGCCCTCAGAACCTTAGAGCAAGCCCGGCAGCTGGCCACCAAGTTCCAGTCTACTTACGAGGAGCTGACTGGGTGGCTGAGGGAGGTGGAGGAGGAGCTGGCTGCCAGTGGAGGACAATCCCCCACTGGGGAACAGATACCCCAGTTCCAGCAAAGACAGAAGGTGAGCTGTCATCTCACTCTGTAAAAGGAACAAGCAGCCCCCCTAGAATTCTTCTTTCTTCACCAACCATCTCTGCCTTAAACCAAACATTTCTGACTGCCTCCTTTCTTATTTATTAATTGACATTAGATTTTGGCTTTTAAAAAACACGCATGAAAATACTTATGGTCTAAAGAAAAGTTATTGACTGCCATATATGTGTGGATTTTGTTAAGTATAAACATTCCACAATTTATCTTCATGATGCATTTACCTTCTAGAGATCATGCAGGATCTGGTATGGTTCTAGATTATGTTTAAAGCATTATTTGTCATTTCTACTGGTATAAAGAGGAAAGCATGAAGGAGCACTATTGTTCTACAAAGACATAGTCTGACTCAAGAGGGCTTGTGTACAGTTCTCAAGATATGGCCTAAAGTCAGGCTTCAGAGTGATTGAAAAATTTGAGACAAGAAAAAAATAATGGGAGGAAAGAGGTCAGAACTCTGCTGGGAAGTGTGGTGCAGAGAACACCTTCTCACCAGTACAGCTGCTAGTGTCCTTTATTTAGCAGAGTATGGCCTGAAAACTCTTTTTCCTCCTTAGGAATTAAAGAAGGAGGTCATGGAGCACAGACTGGTGTTGGACACCGTGAATGAGGTGAGCCGTGCGCTCTTGGAACTGGTGCCCTGGAGAGCCAGAGAAGGACTGGATAAACTTGTGTCTGATGCCAACGAGCAGTACAAGCTGGTCAGTGACACTATTGGACAAAGGGTGGATGAAATCGATGCTGCTATTCAGAGATCACAACAGGTAATATGTTAACACCTCTGCACTGAAACCTTAGGCAGTGGAGATCTGTGTATGACCCATGTAAATTCAGACTCAGCAATAGGAATGAGTAATGAGATCAAGTTAAATCTGATGCAACATATATATTTCAGTAATCATAAATGATTGGGAGGATTATAAGGATGGATCCAGCAATTTGAACATACTTGATTCATTTGGTTAGAGAAGAATTTAGAAATGAGATGGCCTCTATCTTTCTGAGGCCATTTCTTAGCTGTTTCCTTGCTAATCAGGTGGATTGTGATTAGAGTTCCAAATGTCTCATAATTTAGCTTGACATAATTAACTACTTTAGCATTAGTTGTCAGATGGGAAGGAACCAAGAACTATAATTACTATCAAATATGCTCACCAAAATAGCAGAGCTATCCAAAATAGAACCCTCGCAGTAAACACAGGTGTCACATTTCCCTTGATAGTTAGCCTTTCTGCTTTCTGAAGATATTTTCTATTGTATAATATACATCATATCAAATAAAAGAGAGTAGTTTGATACATACCTATTAATGTGCCATGGCACAAAAAAAAATTAATGTAGTATGACACCTAAGGCTCACTATGATAATAAAAGCCTTCAGAACTACACATGAACTGCCAAGTATGTCCCCAGTTATACCTCTCTAATATTGGTCAGATGTTTCCAAGTTTACTTTTCCCTTTTAATATTTGTGTAAGTATTCAAAATTTAACAGGTACAGAGAAAAGATTGGAACCACTGATGACAAAACAAGTGTATAGGCTTTCTTTGTTAATGGCATAAAAGTCTGGCTGCTGTAACTTTAAGCTTTGAGGTCTTCTTCTGGAGTCTTACACTCTTTAACTGAACAAGTACTTCTCAGTTTACTTGACTTAATTGTGTGCTACCATGTTAAGTAAGTTTCTGCTTAAACATACTAGAATGATTTCTGTTCAGTGCCTGAGTAAAAAGGATTGGCAGAAAGATTAAGGCTTTATATAAACACTGATTAGAAGTTTATTTCTACAGGAGGGTATCAAATTCTGCTGTTGTGTCTAACTATAACTTCTTTCTAAAAGACTTGAAATATGATTAATTAATTTGTCTGTGTCTTGGTTTGGAATTTTATGAAATTATTCATTATTTTGGTGAACTATGAAATATATTATTGAAAATTCAGTCCTTTCTATGAATGAATTGCAGTTATAGCAAGTCGGGCCACGGCTGTGTATAACTTGGGTTTTTCCCCCCTCCACAACACTTGTGTTAGTATGAGCAAGCTGCCGATGCAGAACTAGCTTGGGTTGCTGAAACAAAACGAAAATTGATGGCCCTTGGTCCAATTCGCCTAGAACAAGACCAAACCACAGCTCAGCTGCAGGTACAGAAGGTAAGTGTAAAACCATTCTGCGCACTATTTTCTGAGATAGTAAAATAATTAGGAGCTCAGTGTGACAACACGGCAAATGTGTTTCTAAGCACGGTCGTCAGTTTAAAAGTGTGTGACAGTATATTAAGAGAGATTATCTCCCTAACCCAAGTCAAGTGGAATAAGCCAGTGTCCTGATGATGGCCAGAAATTAATTCAACGAATCCTTGGGGTGAGACAGAGATCTTTTTGCTCTGCTAAAGGGGAAGAATGGACCCAATAATTCTGAGTAGTTACCAATTTGATTAAAAAAGTATGTGTATAGGTTGTTGTTGTTGTTGTTGTTAGGAACTGTTGAGTCCAAACTGACTCACAGTTGACCCTTTAGCGGTTTTTCAGAGGCAGTAAATTACATGGGAGGAGATTGCTAGTCTTTATCCCATGGAGCAGCTGGTGGATTTGAACAGCGTGCCTTAGGTTTGACAGCACAATTTCTTACCACTAAGTCACCATAACTCTGTATAGTCTTTAGGAGAGGAGATATTTTTATAAACTACTGAAAGATAAACATTAAAGATATATGCAGAGACAGTAGCAAATTTTTCAAGAAGTGCCTTTTTTTTTAAAGAAGTGCTTTTTTTCCTTTACACTGTCTTTCCCCCCACCTGCTTGTTGTGTACCATCAAATCAGATTAGACTGGTACAGGATATTGCCCTTCCTACTCCAGCAGAGCATCTGGTGGATGCGAACCATGTGCCTTCAGGATTACAGCACAGCTTCTTGCCGCTATGCCACCAGAGCTCCCTTAAGAAGTGCTTTTTGATGTAACTGTAAAGCAAAGAATTTGTCATAGGATTTCCACTAGCACAGGCTAACCAAAAATTCAAACCCACTGCCATCAAGTCAGCTCATAAAGACCCTGTAGAACAGCGCTGCCTGAAGATCTTACTCTGACAAATATTGCATAACACAATAAAATATTATAAAATAGGACAGGCATGAGGGCTTGGCAAGGAAATGGGGAAAGAGTGGCTAGATAATGAACACTACATTAAAACAGATGAGAGGAAGAACTGTCTGAAAGGAATATATGATTATGCATTATATGCATGAGAACAATCTGGAACAAGGGGTGCATTGCAAGGTGGGCTGGGAGATGTGGGGGGGGAGAAAATGTGCAACAATGAATAAAAGAGATTTTAAAAAAACCCCATCTTTCCCCTTCAGAGAGGCAGATGGGTTCAAAACACCAGCCTTTCACTTAGCTGCAGAATGCTTTCCACCAGGCCTCAATAAGCATAAGAAAATTTAGTGTCCTTTTAATTATTAATTATGGTTTGCTGTTCAAAGGCTTTCTCCATTGATATCATTCGACACAAAGATTCAATGGATGAACTCTTCAGCCATCGTGGGGAAATCTTTAGCACATGTGGAGAGGAACAGAAAGCTGTATTACAGGTAACTTAAAATTATTTATTCACTATATTTGTGTTCTTGAGCATGGTGAATTGGAAGACTAATTGTGAAATGACGATTTAAGCAGTTCTTTTCCTCTTAGGCTTTCTTGTAGCTAGAGGTACAAAAACGCATCTTGACATTTCACATTCTGGAACTCAGGTTCCTTACTCTGTGTTTACAAGTTTCTAAACATGTTACAGCAGAATTGCTCCTCATCATTAGTCTATAAAGAGTGAGCTTTGAGTAATCTCTAAGTTACTTATGTTTGTTATTGTTGGGTTTTGTAGACACTCATTCCTTCTTTACATCCTTTCAAAAGGCATACTTGTTTCTAAAATGATTAATTACAAAATACCCTCAAAGTCATGGCTGTCAAGTTGGAACCAACTCATAGCAGACTCTCCAGCAGGTTGTCTAAAGCTGTAAATCACACAGGAGAAGAGTTCCTGTCTTTTTCCTGAGGAACAAACATCTGATAGACTCAAATTGACTGCTTTTAGGTTAGAAGGACAACTCCTCACCCACCAGATAAGGAGTTGATAGGCCACCAGAGCTCCTTTAAAATGATTAGCCAAAAGAAATTCTTTATAGACCAGAAATCATCGTACCCAACTGAGTTACTTATTCCAAACATAAGAAGCTTAAGTGCCAGCTTCGTGGAGACTTATTTGTCAAAAGATAAATGAAACCTGATAGACAAAGATTTTATCACACTCCTAACATGTCTACTCTGAGTTGATTTATTTTAATAATTGTATCTCTAAATTTATACATCATCTGAAATTAATTTAACTCTGTTGTTCTTGTGCCATTTTATTGCCTTTAATAACATTTTCATAGTTTAGAAATTATAGAAATGATGACGTTTATTTAAAATCACTTGCTATCTTTCTATATTAATCCAGTTTAAAATATTTTCATGTGTATCGCTTCAAAATGTTTAATTCTCTTTTGTTTATTTTACAAAAGGATTTGTAACACACTTTTTTTTTCTCTTTTGACTCCCAGGAAAAGACAGAGTCTCTCATACAGCAGTATGAAGCCATAAGCCTTCTCAATTCAGAACGTTATGCCCGGCTAGAGCGGGCACAGGTGTTGGTGAATCAGTTTTGGGAAACTTACGAGGAGCTCAGCCCCTGGATTGAAGAAACTCGGGCACTCATAGCACAGTTACCTCCTCCAGCTATAGATCATGAGCAGCTGAGGCAGCAGCAAGAAGAAATGAGGGTAAGAAGCATGCCAAGTTTTATTTAATTGCAGAACGGAAAAAATGAGTTCACTCTGTAACAGTGTATTTATTAGTGCCTACTGGAGAGGAAGACCCTCTATGAGGTGGATTGATTCAGTGACTGGGGTAATTGGGATGGGTGTGTCAGAGGCAATGTGGCACAGGATAGGGCAGGGTTTAGGGCTGTTGTACATAGGGTCGCTATGAGTCGCAAACAACTCGACGGCACATAACAACAACAACAACAAACTGGATGTTAAGTTCTGTGTTATGAAGTTGGCTCATAATTATCATTTCTTTGTACCTTAAAAGTTGTTGTTCTTTTTGTTGTTGTTATGTGCTGTCAAGTTTCCTGCGACCCATAGCATAGCGACCCTATGTACAATAGCTCCGAAGCCTGCCTTGTCCTAAGCCAGTCTCACTGATTCTGACACACCTAACCCCATTACCCCAGTTACCGTATCGATCCATCTCATCTGGGGTCTTCCTCTCCTGCACTGTCACTCCACCCTTCTTTATTCTTTAACATGAATGAATTAAAGAATAAGATTATGCCAATATCATGAACCTCAATATTGAACATAAGCAAAGAGCTAACTAAAAACCAAGGGAATTTAAAATCTTTCTGAGGACAAGGACTATCATTAGATGGGAGTGGGTGGCTCTATCTACTTGCTGAGACACAAGCTGAAGTGACAGCCCTTTGCTTTCTGTCAAGAAGCCTTTACTGCATATAGTTAAGGTGAAAGAGAAAGTTATATTTCAGCTGTGTTACAATTAATAATGCTGTCACTATTACAGATAGGTTTTAAAAGCTTACTTTTACTTCTTTTTTATGACTTGTGCTTACTCCTATACTTATATTCCTTTGGGAATTATAAACTGGAAGTGACAAAGAGTGGGGTCAGGGAGTAGTTGGAATACAAGTCACGCTGCTAATCATACCTGTTTGGTGTGTATCGTTCTGGTGAGGGAAACAGATATTAAACTTATGTAAATTACAATATCACTTATAAAAGTCCTTATGAGTCCAGCGGAGGATAGAATAAATTAACTATACAGGGAGCAAAGGAGAGGGAGAGTGAATATACTGGGAAGTTTTTCTGGGTAAAGAGACATCTGAACTGACTTTTGAAAATTAAGATAATTAGTTAGTGTTAACAGCCTAACACTTAGGAGTATTCTGTTCCCCATTAGTTAGTGATATGATGCTAGGACCTGCTGGTTTTTAACACGTGAGTCTGTTCTTTGAAAGTTTGCATTAGCATCAGGCCAAGTAGCTGCACAAATAAGCTTCTATAAAAACAGATATATTTCAATCTTCCTTTTTTTGCATAGCAATTGAGAGAGTCTATTGCTGAACACAAACCTCATATTGATAAACTACTGAAAATTGGCCCACAATTAAAGGAGCTAAACCCTGAGGAGGGGGAAATGGTGGAAGAAAAATACCAGAAAGCAGAAAACATGTATGCCCAAATAAAAGAGGAGGTGCGCCAGCGGGCCCTGGCTCTGGATGAAGCTGTTTCCCAGTCTGCTCAGGTATGTGTGTGTCTGGAACTTACACAACCTTCATCTGTCCTTATAGCAAGAGGTCATCTCTGTTATGTCCTCACCAACATGCTAATGATACATTCCTGATAGATTAGGGTATATTGTCTATCTGTGTTTTTATTCCAAAGAACATTGGCATACTTCTATCTTAGCTAGTATATTGCTGTTAAAAGGTTTCCCTGAAAACTTAACTTTTAGCAGGAGTGATTTCAGATACACCCATTTTACAAACTCAAAAGCAATGAATGCCTCAGAAAAGGTCAAGTTTCTATTGGATCTGTTACTTTTGAGAGTTAACATGACAACAAGTGCTTTAGTCTTTTTATCCAAAAGGACACTAGTTAGCTTCTCGTTCAGAGAGAGATACTTAAGTGGGGAGAAATAACAGCAAAGAGAAGTATCAGCCACCAGCAATTGCATTTAAAGCATGTAACTACATACTTTCAACTAATATGTATTACTGTTAATGGTACTTTTGTCATGTCTGGGTATTTGATTCCTATGTTTAGTCAATATTCTTGGATAATATTTGTACTTACTCAAGTTTTTCCCCCCACCTTCCATCCCATCTCTCACTCACATTGTGGAATGTGTTACTTTGTGTTGTTGCTGCCTGCTCCTGTCTTCCCCACATCGTCACATTTCATTGTTGTGTTGACCGCGCCCACCATTACAGATTACAGAGGTAAGGTACCTACTCCCATTGCGATTAGAGTGTTCTTATAAAGCTGAGAATTGAGGTCATTACCAATAAGGAAATTTCCCTTGACTATTGTGGAATAAATATTAGTGCACTTTATTTTGCCAGTTTCATCTGGGGTGGAACTTACAAGTGATGGGAAGTGATTTTGTTAAAGGACTCCCACCATGAATACTTGAAGTGGATATTATTCCTTATTAATGAATCCAGAGTTGTTTTCTCCAGTTAGTTTTAAATAGCTTTTTCAGAAAGCAAGCTTACTCATTTTGCTTCCATCCCCTTCCCCACTTTAGATTATAAATGACAATTTTACAATTGTAGTCATGTTTTTGAAAGTATAAAACAAGTGTGAAGTTAGTTGTTCATTAAGTAAGGTTAGATTTTACCTACCTTAATTACCTTTCATCATGCCAACATTTTCCTTTCCCACTGTTACACACTGTGGGTTGTTAAATTGCATGCCACAATACTTTAAAACTCCTGGTCACATGCATTTACATAACTGGTAAAGGGCATCTAACTTGTTGTTTTAGTCTGTCGCATGCAACTGTCATCCAAGATGTTGATACAACTATCATGGTCTTGTCCTTTCTCCTCATATTAGCTGGAATAGAAGAAATATTATAAACAACACTAATAATCTGAGTTGATGTCTGATATATTACTTAATATCCTTGGTTGTTAAAGTAAACACTTTCATTCTTTTTTGTTGATCTAGCGTTGGTATACTATGTCTAGTTTCTTAGCCAAGCCAGCACTCAACAGCTAGCAGGGGTTCTTGCTAGGTTGTAGCACAGGTTATTCCAAACAGTGGAACATTTATCCCTTGGCCTTATTCCCTAACATTTCCCAGATATATGATAAAATTATTGTGATGGCTAACAATCCAATATTTGTTTAGTTCCATGATAAAATTGAGCCCATGTTGGAGACTCTGGGGAATCTTTCCTCTCGCCTGCGCATACCACCGTTGATTCCTGCTGAAGTAGACAAGATCAGAGAGTGTATCAGTGATAACAAAAGTGCCACCGTGGAGCTAGAAAAGCTACAGCCTTCCTTCGAGGCCCTGAAACGCCGTGGAGAAGAGCTCATTGGGCGATCTCAGGGAGCTGACAAGGATCTGGCTGCAAAAGGTGCTTAAATCTACTTATTTCTAAAGAAAATCAATAGAATACATTCTAGGCTGTAGTTATCTCCAACATCTCACTGAGTGTGTTTCATTGAATGTCAAGGTAGTTTCCCAAGTAATGAGTATTGCAGAAAGTCATTAGGAAATCATTGGAAATTCAGAACACATTGCCCCATTGAAACGAGTACAATTGGGAGTTAGATTCCCAGACCAGACAACAAATGCTCCTTTAACCCCCTAATGTGAGTGAACTATAGTGTCAACAGTGGGTAAAACATAAGTATCTTTTATAACACTTTCCATGGGAAACATATAGCAAGTTCAACACACAGCACTGGAAATAGTTCTTATTCCAGCTCCTTTATAAATGTGGAGTTTTGTATTTAAGCAGTATCTTTGTTACACATTTCCTAATTATTTGTGTGATTTATTTATGTGGAAAACCAGTATAAAACAAAATTTACTAAGACAGAAATCATAATCATAAGTCTAAAGAGAAAACTATCCTGTAGTTTGGTTTTGTTTTTTTTTTAGTTTTTAGGTTTCCTTTATTTGGGTGGAAATATTTATTTTACATTCTAATTAATACATTTTACACTTCTGGGATTTCACAGAAAGTTTATAAAATACCCTGGCTTCACAGATAATCACTGAGCTAAATTTTTTAAGGCTTTTCTTTCTTATAGCAGTGACAATATCAGAATCGTTAGAATTTCTGATAAGGCTAGACACATCTCTTTTTATTACTTTAGAAATCCAGGACAAATTGGATCAAATGGTTTTCTTCTGGGAAGATATCAAAGCTCGGGCTGAAGAGCGAGAAATTAAATTTCTTGATGTCCTTGAATTAGCGGAAAAATTCTGGTATGATATGGCAGCTCTTTTGACCACCATCAGAGACACCCAGGATATTGTCCATGACTTGGAAAGTCCAGGCATTGACCCATCAATCATCAAACAACAGGTTGAAGCTGCTGAGGTAAGAAAAACCCCAAAACTTCTTCAAGTAATGTGTGTGTCTTCCAGAAATGTACTTTGTTCAATTATGTTGTGTTGATTGCTTAGCCAAGCTGAGCACCTTAGAGAATTTCTTCTATTTTGTTTTTGACAGTTAATAGAATTTTTTTCACTTTAAAATAATACTTAACCATTATTAATATCAATTAATTAAATTAATAATAATTAATACATTACCAGGAATGGGAGGGTAAACCAATAACGAGGTAGTAGACTTAGTGTAAGGGAAGCAGTTCACAGTATGGAGATGGTCACCCCAAAATGACCAGGGCAGAAGATACTGAGCAGAGCAGTAAACTAAATGGCGACTGTGCTCATCATGAAGGAGCCCTGGTGGTGAAGTGCATTGAGTCAGGCTGCTAACCAGAAAGTCAGCACTTCAGTCCAGCAGGCACCTGCAGGAGAAGGGGCAGTCCTTGCCCAGTAGACGTACAGCCTCGTCCTGCGCCATCCACGTTATCAAGTCTAACTTTGACTAAATACTTCTCACTTTATCTTATTTAGCACAAGCTAATACTGTATTGATGTTATCTGTCTTATGTCTTATTTTTATTTCAGAAATTCTCCTCCCTTCCATCTCCATCGTTGTCAGTCCATAAACTACCTTTTAAGAGCTGAAGGAACACTGTCTTCAAGATGATCTAATCTGTTTGACTCTTTTTTTTTCCTCTTTTTTTTCTGTTTGACTCTTACGATCGTCATCTCTCAGGTTTTAGATTTGTCGCTTCTATTATTTGACATACTCCTATGTAGATTTTAATCCCCTTGGATATAGCAGTTATCCCTTGCCTCTTTCCAGAGGTACTGTATACTTGACAAATGCTGAGCAAAAGGAGGGCATGAGCTCACTAGAGACGCTCACTGCCATTTTCTCAATAAGAAAATAACTACTCAGGAATGTGGAAACCTTCGCAATCCAGACAGGCAGTGCGTTAAGAATATTCATTAGCTTTTTGCATCTACTAAGATGGGGGGGAAAAAGAATATTGATAAGCTTTTGTGAAATTGACAGTTTCACTGGCCAGCTGAATTGCATTTACAAAGTTTGGGAAGTTCTGTTCTGCTTTCTGTTTTGGCTTATGCTTCGTTCATTTACTTGTAGACCATTAAGGAGGAGACAGATGGTTTGCATGAGGAGCTGGAGTTTATTCGAATCCTTGGAGCAGATTTGATTTTTGCCTGTGGGGAAACTGAGAAACCTGAGGTGAAGAAGAGCATTGATGAGGTATGGAGAGATGCGTAAGGAAAGCAGATGAAATTCACGCCGACTCAGGCTGAGGAGTGGCGTTAGGAATTTTAGAATCTGGATGTTTTTCTTCCAGATGAATAATGCCTGGGAGAACTTAAACAAAACATGGAAAGAGAGGATAGAAAAACTTGAGGATGCCATGCAAGCTGCTGTGCAGTATCAGGACACTCTGCAGGTGAGAAGCCCAGAAGTGATCACTGAGGAAGTAAGACTTCCTCTGTGTTTTTTAGTACAGCAGTGGGTCACTTCCAGAAGACTGCTACATTCTCCAACCTAAGAGAGTGCTGTTTCCTTATTGTAGCCAAAGTTTTTCCACTTCTACTGAGAAAAGCCCAGACAGACACAGATCCAAACTTTTATTCTTCTTGTCATTTTTATCATCACTGCATGCTTATTATACCTGTCCTTGTGGTGGCTACAAAGTGAAGCCGGCCTTGCCCCTCAAAGGTTCCCAACCTCCCTTAGTTATCTTAAAGCATAAGTTGGCACATTAGTTTTGGAATATCATCGGCTTGCTAGCTGGTAATGAGAAATAGTAACCATTATTCACATTTAATATTTCCAGAGAGGAGTTTATTTTGGACATCATCCCTATGATGTTGGCTCAGTTCTTGAATCTCTCTGTTACTGGAATAAAGATCATTATCCCTTAACCTCTGCCCCCACTTAAAAACAGAAACAACTAACAAAGTGAGCTCCCCCTTAAATAATACTGTCTAGCTTTATTTAAGTATTTTATCCTCTCATTTGAATATAGTTTGAGTGAAAGTTGACAAAGCAAATTAATTTTTCATTCAGCAGTTCATACACTTTTTGTTCTATGACACTAATTTCAGTACCCACAATGTAACTTTACTTTTTTCATTCTCTCCCTTGTAATTTTGATTTCCATAAATCCTTCTATATGTCTCTGCATCTTCCTTTTCTTTAGTGATAATGTGCTCATCTTCCCTTACTGTACATTGCCTTTCCCTTGAAATATATCTTTTTTAACTATTTATAATTTTTACTCCCACCTCCTTCCCTTCCCTGGGAGTGATTCTTTAGCTTTTTCTCTATTTTATACTAGCAGATATTGCTATTCTTCTCCTGACTTCTTTTATCTTCTGTTTGTATTTTTTTATTTTAGGCTATGTTTGACTGGCTAGATAACACTGTGATTAAACTCTGCACCATGCCCCCTGTCGGCACTGACCTCAACACTGTTAAAGATCAGTTAAATGAAATGAAGGTTTGTATCTGCGACTGACCTGCTGCTTTGGAAAAATAACTGCTTCTCTGGGCTCCTTTAATTTTTCAAAGCTTGGCTCAGTGTTAACATTAAGTATGTCTTTGATAGGAGTTCAAAGTAGAAGTTTACCAACAGCAAATTGAGATGGAGAAGCTCAATCACCAGGGTGAGCTAATGTTAAAGAAAGCAACTGATGAAACAGACAGAGACATTATACGAGAACCACTAACAGAACTCAAACACCTATGGGAGAACCTGGGTGAGAAAATTGCTCACAGACAGGTAAGGCAAATGGAAGCCTCAGAAATGATCTACTTACTGTCTCTTGTTTGCGGATTTCTTAATGGGCGTTCCCTTTATCTCTTTTTTGAGCAGCATAAGCTTGAAGGTGCTCTGTTGGCCCTTGGCCAGTTCCAACATGCCCTAGAGGAGCTAATGAGTTGGCTGATTCACACTGAAGAGTTGTTAGATGCTCAGAGACCAATAAGTGGAGACCCAAAAGTAATTGAAGTTGAGCTTGCAAAGCACCATGTAAGTGTTTTCATTTTCATCTCTTAGGTCTTATTTGCTTGAAACATATATGTTTCCACCAGAAACCTTTTGATGTACCACAAGGTATCAAGCTTGATACCAATACAGAGAAATTATGTTCAACATTTCTTAGGTTCTCAAAAATGATGTACTGGCCCATCAAGCTACAGTGGAAACAGTCAACAAAGCTGGCAATGAGCTTCTTGAATCTAGTGCTGGGGATGATGCCAGCAGCTTAAGAAGCCGTTTGGAAACTATGAACCAGTGCTGGGAGTCAGTGTTACAAAAAACAGAGGAAAGGGAACAGCAGCTTCAGTCGACACTGCAGCAGGTACGTGCATCATTGAAGATGAGTGGAGAGGGCTGTGTGCACAACATTGGAAGAAAGCCATCATTTCACAGGGAAACGTGGTGAGGAGTACAATCCTCTCTCTGTGTCCTGAGAGGACGGTCCACTGTATTCCAAGTCTTGTCTGGAAAGAACAGCTTTTCACTGGATCATTTGGGGTCTTTATTATTATTTCTTTATAGACCAGTATCTTTTAATTATTATTTAAAGTTAATAAAGCTTCCTTATCCCAAAGTTTTCTCACAAATTCAGATAATACTTGGGATTAACTCAAGTACATATTCAACAATACTTAGGTCAGTTAGTCAACTTGTATCAGTTTTCTATAATGTTACAGTTAAAGGATTCTACTGTATTCTGACAATGATTAATAGATTAGCTTCATGCTAACTCAGTATTGAAACAGCTATGCCTGAGCCAAGTCTTAGGTTCCTCTCTTACAACAGTCTTCATGTGATCATTTAGAAAGTTTGCTTTTGAAGCTCGGAATTGACTCCTGACTTTGCTTATATGTCTTTCTCAAAAGGCCCAAGGTTTCCACAGTGAAATTGAAGATTTCCTCTTGGAACTGACTAGAATGGAAAGCCAGCTTTCTGCTTCTAAGCCTACAGGAGGACTTCCTGAAACTGCTAGGGAACAGCTGGATACACACATGGTAATGGCCAGTTCTTCAAACTGAATATAAGTAGCCAGTGTCTATTAGGAACTGCTTTTTAATTCCTCTGGGAAATCTATCTTGGAATCTACAAAGTACCCTAAATTTTTACTCACAATTGATGTACAAACTGCATATTGCTTATTCAGAGTTAATACCTAACTATAGACAACAGTAGTCACAAGGAAGGGTCAAATGGAAATACACTGGTGAATTGGTAAATTTGTTTGTTTTGTTTTGTTTTGTTTTTTATGGTGAGAAAAATTTATTTCATTTAGAATTAGCCCGCTGGACTCAGTTTAGATGATCCCAATTTTGTTGGCAACATCCAAAGCATCATAATCAGGAGCAAGTCGAACATAGGCCTTCTTCTCTCCATCAGGCCTAATCAAAGTGTTGACCTTAGCCACATCAATGTCATAGAGCTTCTTTACAGCTTGTTTAATTTGGTGCTTATTGGCCTTGACATCCACAATGAACACAAGTGTGTTGTTATCTTCTATCTTCTTCATAGCTGACTCAGTGGTCAGGGGAAATTTGATGATGGCATAGTGGTCAAGCTTGTTTTTCCTGGGAGCGCTCTTCCGGGGGTATTTGGGCTGCTGTCGGAGTCTCAGCGTCTTAGGCCGCCGGAACGTGGGTGACGTGCGGATCTTCTTTTTTTTTTGGCTGTGGACGCCCTTCAGGACTGCCTTCTTGGCCTTCAATGCCTTTGCTTTGGCTTCGGTTTTGGGAGGGGCCGGGGCTTCCTTCTTCGCTTTCGGCGCCATCTTCGTAGAAAGGTGAATTGGTAAATTTGGGTTGAACATGAGTAGTACAAGGATAGTGACTTGATGGTTAGTGTTAGAGCATCAAGAAGATTAATATAAAACACAGACGTGGTTGCCTTTTTAAAGAAATCTGGATGAGTTTTGTTACTCCAATAAATAATGACAGTATTTCAAGAAAACATACTGATAACAAAAAAGCAACATAATTTTAATGTAAATCTATTATGAAAAGGGGAAATAAATTATTGGGGTCTGGCTGATTTCTCATCTAAAGAAAAGGGGGCTTTTTTTCCATTAGTAACAATTGTTTTCATATTAAAGAATAGTAGCCTTTATTTCATGTTAGGATCCTTTGATCTAGATGAGACCTTTGTAGACTTACTCAGGCTATACTACTAAGTCTGTGCGTGGCTATCTTCCAGGGAATTAACCTAAAGAAATTTGTGTTATTGATATCTTTACTACTTTTCTTATAGGAGCTCTATTCCCAACTAAAAGCCAAGGAAGAGACTTATAATCAGCTGCTTGACAAGGGCAGGCTCATGCTTCTAAGCCGTGATGATTCTGGCTCTGGCTCGAAGACAGAACAGAGTGTAGCACTCTTGGAACAGAAGTGGCATGTGGTCAGCAGTAAGATGGAGGAAAGAAAGGTACTGTGATTAAATACTCTGAGTGATTACTATGTTTGAGTAGTTTGTTTGATGATTGACATGTAATTGCCATCTCTTTTCTGTGAAAATAAGACTCAATAGAAGTTAAAGAACTGATATCTTCAGAAATGGCTTCATACAGATAAGCTGTCTTCATTGCTGTAAAATTTCTATTTCCATCAGTGTGGCGTTGCCTGGATGGTTTTAGTTTCTGCTACTATTTCATATTTGTTCCTTTTCTACACCTACCAGTTAAGACTTTACTGTTTGTCACTACTCAGTGACAGATGGACATTCAAAACAAAACTTTGATTTTTAGTTCGTAACTCGGTATTGTACATAAAGTTTTTGAACCCTATGTCACCTAGTTGTGCTAAGAAATCTGGAGGACAACCACCTGGCCAACTGACTGGAAGAGATCTATATTTGTTCCATCCCAAAGAAAGGTGACCCAACATAGTGTGGAAATTACTGAACAAGATCATTAATATCACATGCAAGCAAGATTCTGATGAAAATTATCAAAAAAACAGCTAGAACAGAACATCAACAGAGAACTGCCAGAAGTGCAGTCTGGGTTTAGAAGAGGCCGTGATACTAGGGATATTGTAAGTCATATTAGATGGATCTTGGCTGAAAGCGGAGAGTATCAGAGGAATGTCTATCTCTGTTTCATTGACTATGCAAAGACATTAACTGTGTAGATTCCAACAAACTGTGGCTGACTCAGAAGAATGGGAATCCCAGAACACTTGATCATGCTTATGCGATCCCTGTACTTGGACCAGGAGGCAGTCATCAAAACAGAGCAAGGAAACACTGCCTGGTTCAAAATCAGGAAAGTTCTATGCCTGCCTCCATACCTTTTCAATCTATCTATGGAACAGATTATCAAGGAGGCTGGGCTCTATGAGGAGAAATGTGGCATCAGGATTGGAGATAGACTCATCAACAGTCTGCATTATGCAGATGACACAACCCTGATTGCTGAAACTGAGGGGGACCTCAAGCGCTTGCTCCAGAAGTTCAAGGACTGTAGCCTTTAATATGGATTGAAGCTCAACATCAAGAAAACAAACATTATTACCACTGGGCCTATTGGCAGCATCATAATAGATGGTGAAGAGATTGAGATTGTTAATAGCTTTAGTTTGCTTGGCTCCACACCAACACTCTTCATACCCGTAGCCAGGAAATTAAAAGATGAATTGCATTGGGAAAGTCCACTGTCCGAAACCTCTCCAAAGTACTAACAAGCAGCAGTGTCAGTCTGGAGACTAAAGTGCACCTGATCCAGGCCATAATCTTTGCATTTAACTTGCTATGCACCAGAAAGCTTGACAATGACTAGGGATGATAGGAGAATTGATGCCTTTGAGCTTTGGTGCTGGAGCAAAATATTGAATATGCCATGGACTGCTAGAACAAACAAGTGACTGCTAGGTGAGCAAACAGGTTCGTCCTAGAAAAGGGTGAACCAGGCTGCTCCTTTGGAAGCAAAGATTCTGAAGCTTCATTTTACATACTTTGGATATATTGCAAAGAGGGACTGGTCCTTGGAGAGGAACATCATGCTTGGGAGGGTGGAGAGGACAGCACAGAAGAGGAAGACCCTTGATGAGATGGATTGATTCAGTGGGGTAATGGTGGTAGGTGTGTCAGAGACAATAAGATAGGCAAAAGATAGAGCAAGGTTTAGGGCTATTGTACATAGGGTCGCTATGAGAGGTGACTCGATGGCACATAACAACAACAACTTGGTATTAGGAAGGTGGGGCAGAACATGCAGAGAGTTAGAATGATTTCTAGTTTAAGGGCTGTGTGTAAGGAAATTTACTGAAAATCAAGAGGAATGTATTTAATATGGTCTTTTCTCACCCTTTCTCATTAAGCAAATTATCTTCTCTTTAAAGGGAAGATTAAAGCATTTGTTTAAGATTTCTTAATATTTGTTTAAGTTTCTTCTATTGAGTACCAAGTTTCATTTTATTGTGTCCATCACATTAAATGTGGAATATGCGATCAAATCTGTTAGCCACACCCATTCAACAAATAACTGAGTATGTATGTACCAGGTGTAGTTGTTATGTACCATTAACTCAGCATCAACCAGTGCTGTGTGTCCTAGAAACACTACGCTATCTGGAGCCAGCCACGTAATGTCTGCTGGGTTTGGTTAAGCTATTGGAGCCACTGCACCAGTCCATCATTTTGGGGGGTTTTAAAAAATTTTTTTACTGAGATTTTTTTTTAACTGAGATTTTTAATGGAAGTGTACCATTCAGTCATTGTTGCACATTTTCCTAGTTTGCTTTAAGAAAATTCTTTCATTGTTGTACAGTTTCCTTCCCTTCCCTCCCACCCCCCACGTGCCAGTCCATCTTGTGGTCTTCTTTATTCAAGGATCCTCTGCTTTATCAAGCGTGATGTCTTTCCTGGGGACTCGCCCCTCCTGATAATGTGCCTATCATATGTGACATGAATTCCCATCGTCCTCTTTTCTAAAGAGCATTTTGACTGCACTTCTTGTTTGTTCTTTTGGCAGTCCACTGTGCTAGGGATATAGCAGAAGCAGTAAATGCTGCCTTAATGGAATTCAGTGAGCAGAAAAATGTAAAACAATCACACATCTAAATGAATATTTTTGAATAGGTATTTATTTCCTAGAATGCTTCTACATTGAGGTCTGAGAATTTTGTTCTATGAAGAATGACCAGAGAACCTGAGCATATGACTATTTCTCTTTCTGTTAAAATTTGCGTACTCACAGAGCAAATTGATTTTCCCTTAAAGCATGCATATACATTTTGTTGTATGACTTTAACTGTAGTATTCACAACAAACTGCAAATTCCCACATCCTCCCTGTAATTCTCATTTCCATTGATCCTATATTGCCCCTGCTTCCTCCTGAGGTGCCCTTTTGGCCTTACATGATTGATTCTTTTAAAGAGTGAGTGCCTCCGTGATGTTATTGTTCATTCATCTTACAAGCCTGTTATTTGTCTGAAAATTGAACCATGGGTCAGATTTGTTCCAGGTTTGAAGAGTGACATAGTCTTAGAGGTGACATTGTTTCTGTCAGACCAATAAGCCTGGCCATTTTCCTGTTTCTTCGTTTGTTCCACATTTTCCTGCGGTTTTTTTTCCAATACCTCTGCTGTGATTCCTTTTAAAGTGATCCGCAGTCCTCGCCAGGCACTATCTAGTTCTTCTGCCGAGTCTCAGGCTCATGAACACTGAGACTCTTGGGTTCCATTCGTCTTTTTTAAAAGACTTCTTCTAAGCAACTTTTCTTCTTTCTTTCTCCCTTGTCAGTTGTTGCTTAGATGACTGCCCACAAGCTTTTAAGAACCCTAGTCACTGTTCACCAAAGTAAGATGTAGAACATTGTGTATTCCAGTTATTGAACAATCTGTCATCTATAATTCCTGCAGAAGGCAGAGCTAAAACTGAAAAAACAGGCAGATTCTGGCTCATAACCAAGAATTTTCTAAAAAGTTGTCTCAGTGATGGAGTGGGCTTCCTCAGATATCATCACTGATGCTCTTCAAGCAAAAGTTGGGCATCAGGAAAAGCAGTTTTTTATTTTGCATGAATGTTATATCTTACGATCACTAAAATAGTATATGTGTATTAGGCTCTGTTAAAGACTGTATAGGTAAAAAAAATCCATAGTATCCTGCCTTTTAGGAAACTTACAGTATGTTTCTAAACATTTGCCTGACAGGGATTTGGCTTAGCAACTTGATTTGTTTAGATTGAGTGTATGTATTTTATAACATTAATATGTTTATACTGGAGTTTAAGGAAATAAAAATCCGGTAGAATGCGATCGACTAAAATTAATACTGGTTAACTAACACAAGAATACAACTTTAGAATTTTTTTTTCTGCATGTGAATAATTTTAGATGTATTCATTTTAACAACCTGTCATTATTTCAGTCTGCTTGATGTTAGACAGCACAAAGACAAAAGTCATCACCAAAATGTAGAAGTTTCTGCAGGACAGAGCTTCTGAATTGTGTGGGGTTGGGGAACTTGTAGAAAGTAGCACTTGCTCCTGAATGAGCCAGTGTTTTGCCCACTGTAATTTGGTTAATTTAGCATAAAAAAAAACAAGTTTTATCAAAATTTTGCCCAGAATTTCATGACTTCTTTCATGACCTTTTCTGTTTATAATGTAAGGCATAAATTTCAAACTAGGACATTTTCAGATTTCCTATTTTATGAAAACTTGTGTTGTAATATGAGAGCCTTGCACTGAAATATTTTTCACATAGTTATTAACTACTGTACAAAAAGTAAGATTAAAGGAATAGACTTTGCTCAAACTAGGTTGCAACCTGCAGCTGTCACCCACTAAAGGGTCTATTCCCTCAAGTTTGTTGGATAATTTTGTTCCTGTTCTTTGATATCTCAGGAAGTGGAAAGTGGCAGAAAAAACAGCTTAGATGCTTATGGTGCTAGTTTTCTTTTTCTATGTGTGTCAATTTGACACTGACATTAAATGTCCCCTTTTTTGCAAACAAGGCATGTTTGGAGACTGATTACACGAGGCTTCCTTTTTTAGAGGTCATTTCATTTGTTATACAATTCACATCTTTGTCCATGAAGCTATAATTCCTAAATTTGACTCTTTTTCTTTTTTAATTAAAATTCAGTCAAAGTTGGAAGAAGCCCTCAACCTGGCAACAGAATTCCAGAATTCCCTTCAAGAATTTATCAACTGGCTCACACTAGCAGAGCAGAGCTTAAACATTGCTTCTCCTCCCAGTCTTATTCTAAACACTGTACTTTCCCAGATAGAGGAACACAAGGTAACTATGACATTCTTAGATTTTATTGCCTCCCTTTTGAAAGGGTAGTTGAAGGCAGTGCCCATCTGCTTTGTCTTTAGTTTAAAAAGCACAATATCTTTCTCTCAGGTTTTTGCTAATGAAGTAAATGCTCATCGTGACCAGATCATTGAGCTGGATCAAACTGGAAATCAGTTAAAGTTCCTTAGCCAAAAACAGGATGTTGTGCTGATCAAGAATTTGCTGGTTAGTGTCCAGTCGCGGTGGGAGAAAGTTGTCCAGCGCTCTATTGAAAGGGGGCGATCACTCGATGATGCCAGAAAGCGAGCAAAACAAGTAAGTTATAGAAACTTCTAATTTATCTTTGTACTGCATGCACTGAGCCTCTGGAGTGGTTCTCATAAGAGTGTTACAGAGTTCATTCCTCTTATAACTTAATTTCTAACCAATTTCAGTTCCATGAAGCATGGAAAAAATTGATTGACTGGCTCGAGGATGCAGAAAGTCACCTGGACTCTGAACTGGAGATATCCAATGACCCAGACAAAATTAAACTCCAGCTTTCTAAGCACAAGGTAAAGCCGTTAACTACGCCTTAGCATCCCATTTTATTTCTAGACACAGTATTCTGTTCAAATAAGAATGATAGCAGTTAAGACAAAAGTCTTTTTGTAGGCTGACAGTTAAAAAAATGGGTCTTTTTTTAATAGTCATATATGTCTATATGTGGCATGAACAAAAATATCATTTATTTATTGCAATTTGAGTGAAAGTTTACAAAACAAATTGTTTTCCTATTCAAAGATTCATAGACATTTTCTTTTATAACATTCATTAGTATATCTAAATATAGTTTCGTTTTTCTTGTAACTTTGTTTTACGAAAGTAGTGATAACCATCCTGTATTTGATTATCAGCCAGAAGCTCCAGTATATTATAATCCAAGTCAAGATGTCATCTAAATTTTAGCTTCTTTGTTTCTTTTTTGAAACATAGGAATTTCAGAAAACTCTTGGTGGCAAACAGCCAGTGTACGATACCACAATCAGAACTGGCAGAGCACTAAAAGAAAAGACTTTGCTTCCTGATGATACTCAGAAACTTGACAACTTACTGGGAGAAGTCAGGGACAAATGGGATACTGTTTGTGGCAAATCTGTGGAGCGGTGAGCATAAATGTCCTCCTCATGAGTCTGTATGTTATTCTAAAAATAAGAGACTCTGTTACTGTATTCTTTATGGTGGTAGTAAAGCTAATGCATTATCAGCAGCGTTTTTTTCATACCTTCATATTGTAAGTTAGTTTGAAGAGTGTTATGCATGAAGATATTGGAATAGCATATATTAAAATAGTCATAATATACTCTTGATCCTTTTATTATGAAGAGGACTAAAATCATGCCAATAGTAATTGAAGATAAGTAATTGTCTTGTTGTACAGTCATCTGACCTTGTTAGATACTTTGAAAAGCTTTACGTGCATTATTTCATTTAACTAATAATATGAATTGGCCTTTACTGAGTACTTTGTACTCAGACATTGCGTGCTAGCCATTTAATCCTCACAACCACTGGAGTGGGTACTGTTATTATCCCATTTTACAAACGAGAAAACAAGCACAATGAGATTATTTAACTACTCTAAAATGCATTACGTTGTTGCTAAGTTGCAGATCTGATATTTGAACGTAGACAGTTTGGTTCTAATCACATCACCCACTGTGTACTACTGCCTTGTAGTTACTATCATAGCTCCAGGATTGTGTACTGTTTATACTTTTATAAGAAATGAAGTGACTGAGGTTCGGAGAGGTTAAAGGATATAGAGTCATACAAATGGTGTAGTTAGGAGTGGAACTCATATAATTACAGACCAAAACCATCATCTTCTATGCAAGGTGAATAACGTAATTAACGCAGACTATGAACTATAAGGGTATGTCCGTATTGGGGCTGTAAGCTGCTGAAGGGGCATCTTTACTTGTCCCTTACACTGTGCTTTATTCATTCTTGAGAGTGGTGTGATTACCTAAGTCTAGGTATCTCCTTAGTCACTTTTCTTATTATGATGATGGACATCCAATATATAATTTACATAGACAGATGTATTATTTATTTCTTATTTATACATATATATTTAATTGTATTTATTACATTCTTCAGTTAGTTATTTCTAATAGAATTTTAACTGTTCCAAAATGATGAGGCTCCTCTCTGCATAGGAATATGCACTATTCACTTTCAATAGTCTGATTTGTAGATCATTCCTAAAAGAATCTCTAAACATGGCAGGATTGTATGTTTTTCTCAGGCAGCACAAGTTGGAGGAGGCCCTGCTGTTTTCAGGACAGTTCATGGATGCTTTGCAAGCTCTGGTTGACTGGTTGTACAAGGTGGAGCCACAGCTAGCTGAGGACCAGCCTGTGCATGGGGACCTTGACCTTGTCATGAACCTCATGGATGCCCATAAGGTGAGAGGGCACGATTTGGGCTTTGTGGAGGGAAAGCTCCTTGGTCCCGTGTATTCTCTTCGGTGGTAACTGTGTCGGACTTTCAGAAAACTCTTGAAAAAGAGGAAAGCCCAGCATCCTGTGTTTCTGCTTTTTTTTTTTTAAATTTATTTTTCATTTCAATGAACATCTACAGAGATTTTGGAATTCCATTCATTCATTGTTGCACCCTTCTCCCTGTCCACCCACTTCCTCCACCCCACCCCCGTTTGCTCCTCTCCTTGAAAAGCAAAAGAAAAACTCCCTCATTAGTACACAATCCCCCCCCGCACATCCCCCAACCACATCCCCAAACCCAAATATAATCCACTCTGCAACCCTCATTCCATACTCTTACGATAAACATAATGCCCTAAAATATAATACTTTTAAACTATTCTCTCCCCCATAGACTTCAATGCCATAAACATATTTCATCCAGTTTTTCTCAGTCTTACCCCCACCCTGATGTCAGCCTCATTCTGCAACAGTGGCACCATATAGCATTTGTCCCTTTGTGACTGAAATACCTCACTCAGCATAATGTCCTCCAGGGTCACCCATTTTGAATAATATTGCATGAGTTCCTTGTTTTTCAATGCAGCATAATATTACATTGTGCGAATATACCACAGCTTCTCTACCCATTCATTTGTTGATGGACATTTAGGTTGTTTCCAACTCCTTGCTATTGTAAACAAAGCCGCAATGAACATGGGAATGCATATATCTACTTGGATGTCATTTATGGTCTCTTTAGGGTATATTCCCAGTAGTGGAATTGCTGGGTCAAATGGTATCTCTATTTGCAACTTTTTGAGAAAGCGCCACATCGCTTTCCACAGTGGTTGCACCGTGTTTCTGTTTTTAAGAGTGGCAACTTCTTGCTCTGTGTTCCTGCCAAAAGTGGTCTGATTCAAATTCTGAAATACATAATCTTCACTTTGAGATCTCATTTTTCTTGTTTGAGTCCAAAGTAAATTAAAAGTTTAGATGAATATCCTTAAAGATGCCCATGTCCAATGAATGCTCTTTTGTAACTGCATCTGAACCTAATACTATGCATGCCAATATTTAATGCACCTTCTGCTTCTTCTCAGGACCTCTGTAGCATAGTCCATTGCAAGTTGTGCTGCTAACCCCATAGGCTATGCACGTCGTTGGCAGCTTGAATCTGCCAGTGACTTGACAGGAGAAAGATGGGCAGTTTCCTCTTGTTATAATTTAGAGCCTCAGAAAACTGATGGAAGGTTGCTGTAAGTCAGAGCAGATTCAGTGTTTGCATTTTGATATATTCTAATAAAAATTACACCAATTGCCTATGGAACAATCCTTTTCTGTCATACAGGGTACTGTGAGTCAGTCGAATCCATGGCACACACCTGTCTTAATGTCCTTGGCCTTGAACTTAACATCATCATGATCGTATGTGCCTGTTATTACTTAACTAACATAATTCTGGAAATATTAGTATCATTACTCCCATTTTACAAATGAGGTCACTAGTACTCAGAGGAATTAAACCAGGCAGCATAAAATGCCTGAACCGACATTTAAATCTAGTTGTTCAGATTGTTCTTTTGTATAAATTGCCCTGGCCTGCCTTTGCATAAGACAGGATTGGAACCTACCACAGAAAATTGATTTAAATAATACCTTCCTCTGTGCTTTGGCTTTTCAGACAAACTCAGGCTAATTCCTCTATTTTCTCTTCTAGGTTTTCCAGAAGGAACTTGGAAAGCGAACTGGAACTGTTCAGGTACTTAAGCGGTCAGGGAGAGAGTTGATTGAAAATAGCCGAGATGACACGACTTGGGTGAAAGGACAGCTCCAGGAACTGAGCACTCGGTGGGACACCGTGTGTAAACTCTCGGTCTCCAAACAAAGCCGGCTTGAGCAGGCCTTCAAACAGGTAAGAGATGTGTGCTGGGACAACCCAATCACTTCTGAACCTAACTCCCTTTCCCCCCTCCCCCCACCCACTCATCCTGTACCTTCTGGGGAGCTCTAGTGGCATAGTCTGTGGCGAGGTGTGCTGATAGCCCACAGGCCAATTGTCTCCCATGGCCTTTGGGATTTAAGCAGATCCACTGTAATATACTTATTAGTGTTGCTGTTAGCTGTTCTTGAAATAAATATAGCAAAGTAAAAACCTGATACTCCATTTTACATGACTTTAATATTTATATTAGAAGACGAATTAATTGTTCCTTTTTAAAGGTCCACACATGATGGATAAACTCTGTGGGCCTTGGGTAGGACCCTCACATGTCTGTGACACACAGAAGAGCTCGAGCCCTGGCTGTTTACCTGGTGTGCCACAGTGTCTAGAAGCTCGGCTATGGAGAGAGGTTCAATCTTTTATGTTTGGTTACTTCAGGCAGAAGAGTTCCGAGACACAGTCCACATGCTACTGGAGTGGCTTTCTGAAGCTGAACAGACCCTTCGCTTTCGGGGAGCACTTCCTGATGACACAGAGGCTTTGCAGTCTCTCATTGACACCCACAAGGTAATCCAGTCCCAGGGTACACAGAGCTCTTGGAAACATTAGTCTTCCTGGGAGAAAAGAGCAAAACAAAGATGGGCCCAGATCCTTGGTCTAGCTGAAATGAGAGGGAAGTAAGTATTTCATAAAAATTATGTATGCTGTTTGTACAAATATCAAAGGATAAGGCATTCTACAAAGAAAAGAGTGAGTTATTCCGTCCCTGTTATCTGTCCCTGGCATACTCCTTTGTCTTCAGGCTCAAATCCATCCCCAGCAGTCACTTACCAAGCTGCACAGTCTAATGGAGTATCTAAGGCCTAATAAGTTGAGAAATATTCCTCCTTCAGTTTCTGTGTTAATTTTACTTTACCTATGAGAGATTTTAATCTTTTTTTGCCATTGTATTTTATTGTGGGTATTTTTAGAATATTGAAATGTTTTATAGCTACTGTTATATTTGTGTGGTAATATTACTGTTTTACAAATAGAAAAATGAGTCAAAACAAGGTTAATGAAGAAACTGAAACAAACTCATTGTAGGAAAAGAAGTATGCCTTTGCCCTTAGTCTGTCGTCATCGTGAAATCATTTATGTTTTACCCCTCACTTTCTCCATGGCTTTCAAAACTGGAGAGAAAACACCAGACACCCCCAAAAAAGAGTTGTAGGGAATCTTATGTCAACACCTGGAGAGGAATTAACACTAAAATTTCTATCTCTCAGTGTGAGCTAACAGTCCTGCTGGAGGACACTTCTTAAGATTTTTGTTTTCAAAATCTTTGTTTAGGAATTTATGAAGAAAGTAGAAGAAAAGCGAGTGGATGTTAACGCAGCAGTAGCAATGGGGGAGGTCATCCTGGCTGTCTGCCACCCTGATTGCATCACCACCATCAAACACTGGATCACTATTATCCGAGCTCGGTTTGAGGAGGTGAGTCACTGGTTTTAGAGAAAGACTACACACACCCAATAAAATGAATTTATATCAATAAAATACTACTAGTACTTTACTCCCCCTATTAAAAAAAGATCAGGAATCTTTGCTCATTGCTCACTCCTTGTGAATAACTCATCGAAAATTAAGTTAGCATTTTAGTAATCACTCTTCTTGGCAATGTGCAAAAGCCTGGAAGAATGGTGCTGGTAATTATTAGTGATGCTTTAATTATTTTCAAATGGATAAACTAGGTGTATTGTTTCTTTCTTTGATAAAAAGATCTGTAAATGTACTAAATTTTTTTACAGGGGCCCATTTCTTATTCCAGTTTTTATCCCAGTTCTCTCTCTGGGGTAAACTCCAGCCTCGTGTTTTTTGGGGTACTCTCTCCCTTAAATTGTCACTGTGAGGATCAGATGGGAAAGGCTTTGAAAGCACAGAGAGTCTGTTTGGCGAAGGAGTCAATACCTGCTTTTCTTTATGCACAGGTCCTAACATGGGCCAAGCAGCACCAGCAGCGTCTTGAAACAGCCTTGTCAGAACTGGTAGCTAATGCCGAGCTCCTGGAAGAACTTCTGGCATGGATCCAGTGGGCAGAGACTACCCTCCTCCAGCGGGATCAGGAGCCAATCCCTCAGAACATTGACCGAGTTAAAGCGCTTATTGCTGAACATCAGGTATACCACTCATATTTAGTGATAACTGGTGTTGCCTGCACTGGTCATGCAGACCGTTTCTGTTTGCCCAGTGTGTTAGTTTTTTATAGCTGCATAACACATTGTCACTGACTTTTCAGTTTGAAACAGCACACATCCATTATCTCACAGTTTCCATTGGTCAGAAGTCTGGACTTGAGTTGGAGTCTTCTTAGGGTCTTGCCAGATTAAAATCAGGCTTGTACCAGGGTCTAGTCTGGAGTTCAGAGTCTCCTTCCAGGCTCTTTGAGGTTATTTGCTGAATGAATTTGAGGTGGTAGGACTCAGGTCCCTATCTTCTTTCTGGCACTCAGCTACGTAGAGGACTCCCTCAGGTCTTCTTTACACATGGCCCTCTCACAGCATGGCACCTTGTGTTGCCAGAACTAACAAGAAAAACTCTTAGTTGCTGTGACAGTCTTCTTTATTTAATATAATGTAATCAAGGCAGTGTAATCTTTTCTTCAAAGCTTTCAGACTTACCCCATCAACTCTGTGTTCCTCTTAAGTTACTACCATTGTTCCCTCTTTCCTTTGTCAGCCTTATGTAAAAATAAGGCCTCAAGAATCAATGGGATACCAATTGACATGTTCTCAATAATAGAAACAGTCCTGGACATTCTCACCACTCTATGCCAGGAAATTTGGAAAGCAGCTGACTAACTACAAGTGATCCGTATTTCCGTTTCCAAAAAAGGTGATCCAACAGGATGTGGAAAGTATTGGACAATATAATTAATATATGCAAGCAAAATATTATTGAAGATCATCCACAAATTATTAGTACAGTGTACTGACAGAACTGCCAAAAGTTCAAGCTCAGTTTAGAACAGTCCGTGGTATCAGGGTATTGCTGATGTCAGATGGATCTTGGCTGAAAGGAGAGAATATTAGAAGACTGTTTATTTGTGTTTTATTGACTTTGCAAATGTATTTGACTGTGTGGATCATAAACTATGGCTAACCTTGAGAAGAACGGGAATTCCAGAACACTTAAGTTATACGAAATCTGTACCTGGACCAAGAAACTGTTGTCCAAACAGCAAGGGGAACACTTCATGGTTTAAAAGTCAGGAATGGAGTGCATGAGATCTATATCCTCTCTCCATACCTATTCACTCTGTATGCTGAGCAAATCTTTAGAGAAGCTGGACTTTATGAACAAGTATATGTCATCAGCACTGGAGGAAGACTAAGTAACCCAAGTTATACAGATGACACAAACTTGCTTTCTTAAAGTGAGGAGGACCTGAAGTGCTTGCTGCACTTCTGCAGATCAATACTACAGCCTTCAATATGGACTACATCCCAACATCAAGGAAACAAAAAATACTGGACCAACAAGCAGCATCATGAAAGATGGAGAAAAGATTGAAATTGTCAACAATTTCATCTTGCTTGAATGGAGTTGACTATGGAGTCAACACCCTTGCTGCATACCAGGAGTCAGGAGAATAACATTGGGAAAATCTGCTGTCAAGGATCTCTCCAAAGTCTTGAAGAGCAGTGATGTTAGTTTAAAGACTAAGGTGCGCTTGATTTAAAGTCACCTGCTGTGTGTCTGAGAGTGGCCCATTAATAAGGACAACTGGATAAGAATTTATACATCTGAGTTGTGTTGGAGAATAGTGCTGAGTGGACTACCAAAAGAACAAAGAGATATGTCTTGGAGAAAATACAGCTGGTGTGTTCCTTGGAGACAAAAAAAGGGTTGCTGTGAATCATACTTAATTCAACGGCACTTAACAAAAACAATCAAGGCAGTGACTATCTTGTTAAACAAACAGGTCTTGCTTTTGTTCACCTTTCTCTGGCCAAGGCCTGTTGTTTTGTTCCCATTCAGAAAGAGCTCTTACATGAATTCAAAGATAGGTTAAGGAAAAAAACACATCCAACTAGAAGAAATAAAGAAAAACTCAGCTGAACCATATGTTCTTTTGGTGCAAATATTACTTATAACAATGATAATTTACACTTAATACAAGTGTATATATTGCTTAGTTATAGACAATATCTTTTTAGTATATATGAATAATTATGCTCTGGTGGCCTAATGGCAAGAAACTGCACTGAAATTCTAAAGGCAGCAGTTGCTCTGCTGGAGAAGGATGGGCCGTCTCCTCCCATGTGGTTAACTGGCTCTGAAAATTGCTGGAGGGTCAGTGTTACAACATGAGTAATTATCCCACCCTGTGAGGACTCCCTATACTTTGTATCAGATTGACCTACTTGACTCCTTCCTGAGAAAATTTCCCTTCCTGGTTTGTGTCTTCACACTCTTCCTTTCTATGAACTCTTTTCTTCAGAGCTTCCAGACTTGTGCTCTCAACCTTGTGTTCCTCTTGAGTTACCATTGTGCCCTCCCTTCTTTGCCAGCCACAACTCCTCTATCTGCTCCACTCACTTTCCATTCACTCCCCAGACCTCTGACAGTGTCCCAGACAGCCTGCTAAGTTCAGCAGATGCTTCTCGGTGCTCAGCTTCTTTGACAAAGGACATAGTAGGTTTTTCTTTCCTTTTCAGAACTTTATTCTTTTGACTTCTGTGTCCTTTCAGCTTCTTATTTTCCTTCAATCTCTCTGACCATTCTTTCTAGATCTCCTCTTTAACTAGTACTCCTTTCTTTACTCACTTAGTAATGTTGGTGTTCCCCAAAATTCAATCCTTCCGTGTTACTCTGCTGACCTTTTCTAAAATTTTATCTAGTCCATCTGCTTTGGCCATCACCTTTAAATCCAAGGTCTCTCACATCTCCTTCATCTCAAGCACTGTCAGTTCCGAAAGTCCAAAAAGATTATATCAGGCACAACTCTGAAAGTTCCATTTTTTCTTTGCTTCCTTTCCTATTCCCACCTCTTCCTTCCAAACCTTTCTCTTACCTTTCTGTCCACCCAGTCACTCAATATAACAGCCTGTGATATATCTAGAACTTTCCTATACCTCTTGTTATTAGGTGCCAACAAGTCAGGAACAACTCATAACAACTCTAGAACAACAGATCTTATCTGTCTTATCCTGTGCCATCTTCATCAACTCTGACATACTATACCCCTTAGTACTAGTCAGTCAGTCTACAAACCTTTTCTGTCCTTCTATGCTACCACTCAGCTCCATCTTTCCTGCCCTGACTCAGGCTCTCAGTTTTGCCTGTTTTTTCAATGGCTTTGTAAGCCTCCTTCCACAGTTTTTTAACCCACTTCCACAGTTCCTAGACTGATAGCTCTAAAACACAGATCTGATCACGTCTCTACCTCAAACCAAAAGCTGTCATTTGCCGCACACTTCCTTTTCCCTTACCACAACCCCACCCCAAGAATAGAATCCCAGTCTATTGATCTGACAAAAGGCTTTTATGATCTTTCTCCTGCCTACCTTTCGAAACCTGTCTCCTGCTCATCTGATTGAATTCCCTGGCTTTGCCCATGCTATACCTTCTGCCGGACTTACCCTTCACACACTATTTGAAGGGCCGATACTTTACTCCTTAGGATTGAGCGCAGGCACCAACCTGTAGGCAGCCCTTCTTGCCACCTTGGACTGAGAGCAGCCCACACTAGGAGTACCTTTGACACCTGTAGCATTCACTGCTCTGACTTGCTGGTTTTTATCATCTAACTGTTTGAAGGTCTCTGCTTGAAGTCAAAGACCACAGCTTAATCCTTCAGGGATTGACGAAATGCCTTGTTTAATCATATTTCTTTAAAGATGAGAAAGTATGTGAGGGCATCCCCCAATTGATGAGAGGTTTGGCCTTTGTTAGTAAGAAGTTGTCTGATTCCAAGAAAACTCAACTCTTTTTCTTGCTGTTAATGTCTAACAGATGTTTATGGAGGAGATGACACGAAAACAGCCCGACGTGGACCGAGTTACCAAGACGTACAAAAGGAAAAATACAGAACCTTCCCATGCGCCTTTCATTGAGAAAACCCGCAGTGGGAGCAGTACGTTTCCAGCTCCTTCTGTTAAAATGCTTTATTGCTTTTATTT
>NW_006399799.1:10918466-10931801 GCF_000299155.1 Elephantulus edwardii
ACTTTAAAAAAATTATTAATAGATAGAAACCAAAATCTGTCTTTTTTAAAAAACTCACGTTTTCACACTGATGGCTAGTACCAGTCCTCTGTTTTTCTTGAGCAAGCACCACATTTTGAAGTGGCTAAACGTGCATTTTTGCTGGGACCTTTCCATTGTTTTGGTCCTCAGTGCAAGCTGCCTGCATTTGACTTGTATTAATTTAATTATAAACTAAATCTGTTCCTATAGAATCCATTGCCTTTTGAGTTGAGTTAACATTTCCTCAGTTAAGGAAGGAACAGAGTAGGGTAACATTGTAGTAGGAAGCCGTTGCCTGGGGAAGGGAATGAAAAGTTTTAGAATTAGTTTGTTTTCTACCCTAAATATTGCCAGGTTGTGTATTTCTTTTTATCAATAAAAACTAAAACCTGCTACCATTGAGTCAATTCTAGCTCATAAAAACCCTATAGCACAGAACGAAACTGCTCTGTGGTGTTTTCCTAGACTATAAATCTTTAAAAAAGCCCTGCCTCATCTTTCTCCTGCGGAATGGCTAATGAATTCACACCACTGACCTTTCAGTTAAAAGCCTAGTGCTTAATGCACTGTGCTACCAGGGCCTCTTAATTCCCAGCTGGATGTTACTATAAGGAATAGCTAAGCTTATACTTTGTAATGACTATTCCTGTAATGGACTGAAAACTCTTTTTCTGATGTGGTTCTTTTTCCTTTTAGGGAAGCCCTTGAGTCAGCCTGCACCTCCTCCCATGCCAATTCTCTCCCAGTCTGAAGCCAAAAACCCACGGATCAACCAGCTCTCTGCCCGCTGGCAACAGGTCTGGCTTTTAGCACTGGAGCGACAGCGAAAGCTGAATGATGCCTTGGATAGACTGGAGGAGGTAATGGCCCCTCTAGTGACTTTCTCTGGAAAAAAGAGACTTTTTATCAGAAAGCACTTCTGAGGCCTGTATGCTTTGACCTACTTCTTCAGAAATAGAAACAGACCAGTACTGAGCCATTACAATTTTTAAACTACTGTGGTAGAGTTCAGCCATAGCATGTAGTTATGGAAAGCAAAAAGTCGTCTAGGCCATACAGAGTCAAGCCTGTAATCCATCCTTCACAGCTCCTTGCTGCAAATGAGATCAGGAAAATAACGTTAAAATGTTCTCTGTGTTTGTATATCTTATTACAAAAATGGTTATTATTAATTCTTTATTTAAAGATGTAAGTAAGCTGTACAATTAGGAGATAAGGGTCTTACTATTATTAGGCTTCACTAAGTCATGGAAAGCAAATTTCTTTTAAAATATCCCTAGAAACCTATTGCTCTGTCAAGTTGATTTCAACTTACTAGCAGCCCTGTAGGGGAGAGCAGAACTCACCCCATAGGGTTTCCTGTGCTGTATATCATTACAGAGGCAGACTGCTGCATCATTTCTCCTGCTAAGCAGCCGGTGAGTTTGAATCACCACCAAGCCACCAGGGTTCGTCCTAAACTATCCTGACCCAGTTTAAAAATACAGCATTATGCTTCCTAGGGAGAGCTGATGGGGTCGTCCTAGAGAGTTGAGCTGCCAACCCAGAGGGGGTTTCTTTCTGGCAGGTCAATTTCTACCAGCTGCTCATGGGAGAAGGATGGGGGCAATCTCCTCCTGTGTGATTTACAGCTTCAGAAACCCACTGCCGGGTCAGGTAGAACTCAGTTCTGACTCGGCAACAATGAAAGTGAGGGAGTTTCCAAAATAAACTTCTAATGTCTTTTGTTTGTTTTTTTTTATTTGTGCATATCAAAGCAGCTATGCCTGGAAGTGAGTGTTCTGTGTTTTCTATTGTTGTTTATGTAGGTCAGTGGAGTTTCAAGCATATTTGGTTTTGAGTTTTTGTTCTGTTTTCCACCTTTCTTTCCAACTTTTGAGTTTGAAAGACTAGGGAGAAACTGCTGCACTGTTTACATTATTCTGAGCACATATCACTGACTGAATCAAGTACTTAAAATCACTTTGCTCACTGCACACACTGGTTATTTTCTTTCTCAGGACAGATATTTAACATGGAAATTATATGGGCAGTTTGTTCCCTCTGGTGCTGTTCCAAAGAAACATGCTTGGATTCAGGGTTGGTTTCCTAAGGCCCAAATTCTGATTATCTCATGGAAGTCTCAGTAGAAAATGAGGGGAAATATGAGCCTCTTGATGTGGGCTTATCTATAGTTATCATGCCTCTCAAAATAACATAAGTGATGGGTGCTAAAGACCTGCTTTAGGGATCCATTCCCTCAGATCTAAGAGGGTGACCCTTTGACAGAGTCCAAAGGGAAAACAGGGCAGCTCCACCTCTTGTTCTACATATCCTGTATTTCCCATGGTGGTTATTCAGTCCTGTTTCTCCTGCTGCTCCATTATACCACGGCTTATGTAATATAATCATGGCTTTAATAACCTCCTTTAGGGGAGCCACATTGTGCCTTCCCAAGGGAGACAATGCATAAATAACATTGTTGGTGTGCCCTCATCTCCTTGGAAGGCCTGCATGGCTTTACTGAATGTCTGAAAGCTTCCATGTGCTCTGAGTACATTTGAGGGCTACAAATAATAGCACTTGTTGACTCCTGTGATTTCTATTTAGTTGAAAGAATTTGCCAACTTTGACTTTGATGTCTGGAGGAAAAAGTATATGCGTTGGATGAATCACAAGAAATCTCGCGTAATGGATTTCTTCCGGCGGATTGACAAGGACCAAGATGGGAAGATAACACGTCAGGAATTTATCGATGGCATTTTAGCATCCAGTGAGTCCAATCAGAATTCTCGACATGAATCAAACCTGAGATTTCTGGCATGCACTTTGTAGAAGCAAGCAGTATTCTAGCTCACTAGTCTTTCTGAAGTTAAAGCTGTCATCTTGAGAAAGAAGTAAAATATCTACTTATTAAAGTTGGTTTATCATTTTGTTAAGGAGAAAAATCTTCATGGAAATGGGGGAGTGGGGGAGACACCACAGGGTCTTGCTTATCACCTTATGGTGAACAAACCTCTTTAATGTATGGATAAGGAGCTAATTTTTGTGAATGATGGGTTTCTAAGTAAATTGTTTCAAAATTAGTTTTTCATAGTCAGCTTCTGACATCTGTGTAACAATTTATGAAGCTTATGGTCTCATAAGAGAAGAAGTAATTGAGGCATAAAGTTGTGAGTGATCACAAAGTACATCTCATAGCTGTGTTGTTTTACATGGAGTGGTCAGGGAAGTTCTGTTTGAAGATGAGATTTAAGCTGAGACCTGGATAATTAGAAGTATCCAGTCATGTGACGATCATAAAGAAGAGATACTGAGAGAGGGGAGCAGCAGGGACAGAAGCACAAGGATGGAAATGAGGTTGGATTGTTTTAGGAATGGATTGGTTCACATGGCCGGCGTCTTATGACCTAGACAGGAGGAGAATGGAACAAGAGGAAGCTGGAAGGGTAGCTGGCAGCCAGATAGCACAGGGCCTGATAGGTCACGATGAAGAGACTAAATTCTAGTGTGGGGACAGTGGGCAGCCACCAAACATTCTCAGCTGAGAAACAGATTTGGTTTATGCTTAATAAATTAAGTTGGATGATAGAGATTACGAGTGGCCATAATATTATGCTTTTTGGTGGGCTTGCAGTAGTACTTAATGTAGAAAACTTTTTTAAAAACAAGTTAGAACACCAAAAGTGAACAGTTGTCTGCATGCTGAATTATGAATGATTCTTGTTTTCTTTATAATGTTTTACATCTTTCAAGTTTTCTAAGTAAGCATACTTAGCGTCTCAGAAAAATAAGATACACATTTTTTTTTATTCTTTAAAGAAGTATTTATATGAGAAGGACGGAAGGGAGGGAAGAAAATGTGCAACAAAAAAAATTATAAATAAAAAAGTTAACTGGAGAGGGGAGGAAAATGTGCAACAATGAATGAATGAAAATTCAACAATTCCATAAACTTGTTAAAATCACAATAAAGTAGGTGTTTTTTTTTTTTAAAGGGGTGTATTTATATAACCAATTCAATAAGTTCTCGTATTAATGTTTCAAAATAAAATTCCTTTCATAGAGTTTCCTACCACCAAGTTAGAGATGACTGCTGTGGCTGACATTTTTGACCGAGATGGAGACGGCTACATTGATTACTATGAATTTGTGGCCGCTCTTCATCCCAACAAGGATGCTTATCGACCAACAACTGATGCAGATAAAATTGAAGATGAGGTATGCTGAATAATTGTAACCCAAGTGCATTCTTGTCCTGGGTTTGACTGATCGATTTGCTATAATCACATTTTGACTTGTCTGTTGGTTATCTGTCTGATGGTTATCTGCTTTGGGGTGATTTGAGCTCAGCCCCAGTGATTGCCTGCTCAGGTGTATCACATCTGTGCGGATCTGTGATGTTTACAGAGAGCCTTTCGCGGGTTTCACACTCATCTTGCTTCACAGGTACCTTGTTGTTTAGAACTGCCTAGTCTCTCTTTTGTAAGACTTGTTTCTGCTTTTTGTCATCAAGTCAGAATCAACCTATAGATGACCCTCCAGTGGGTTTTTAGAGGCAATAAACCACACAGGAGGCGATTGCCCATCCTTTTCCCTCAGAGCAGCTGGTAATTCAGATCAAATGCCTTTGGGACTGCAGCACAACCAGAGACTACCATTACCTCACAATTCAAGAGAGTGATCTTTATACATAGCATTTGAGGAATGAAACATAAAATGTTGTTTAGGTTTATGTATTCCCACAGAGCTTTCTGCCTAGTTAAAAATGTATTACATTGCATATAGCATCATAGCAAATACAGAAAATTATTTCACTTGTTTTTGTTGTTGGATGCCATCAAATTGATTCAGACCCACAGCAACCCCATGTGATAGAGTACAGCTGCTTCATAGGATTTTCTTGACTACGATCTTTACAGAAGCACATCATCATGGCTTGTTTTGACAGAGCCATTGGATAGATTCAGGCCTTAGCCTTTTGGTTAGCAGTGAGTATTTCACTGCTGTACCACCAGGGCTCCTTCAGGCTCTACAGTGACATGTAGAAATCCCAGGATTCTTTGATGACAGGTGCTAGGAGGGAGAGGCAGCCAGACAGGTCTTTCTTGTGGCCCTAGAACATACCTGGACCACCTGCCAGGGAATCTCGGGCTCATAGGTTGAAATTCAGTTAGCTCATAGTCTTTTTAATTTGATGCATGCACACATTAGATGTTGCCAGTGAATGAATTTTATGTTACTTGGGGATTTCTTTTATATTCTTTCTCCCTCAGTTGCCTCAATTAATAAGTCTAACATTTATTTGATAGCTTTGGTGACCTAGTGGGTAAGTAGTTTCACTACCAACTAAAGGCACGTTGTTCAAGTCTACTAGCTGCTCTGTGGGAGAAAGATGGACAGTCTCCTCCCAGGCAGTTAACTGCCTCTGAAAATCAGTGAAGGGTCAGTTCTGAATTGGTTCCAACTCATTGGTGCAAACAACATTTATCTGGTAAGCACACGCTCTACCACATTTATTTGGAATTGAAGATAAATACATTTGTCAAAAGCCTGGAATGGCTCAAGATGGATCACAAATAACTTCTGTTTACATGGTAAAATCTGTGTTTCTCTGAATATTAAGTCTTGCTCTCCCTTTTACACTTCTTGTTTACAACCAATAGGTCACAAGACAAGTGGCTCAGTGCAAGTGTGCAAAGAGGTTTCAAGTTGAGCAGATTGGAGAGAATAAATACCGGGTAAGAAAGAGAATACCAGTCCTTTGTGGTGGTTGTGTCCTCCTATGTGGTCTTTATAGGGGAAATCAACTTAACCAGCAGGAGATTGGATACTTCCACCTCCCAACTACTGATACTTGAGACCTGAGCCCAGGGGATTTGAGATGTGTCAAATGCCAGGTGTCCTGTCTTGCTGGGCTGTGCTTGGTGCTCTACAGAGTTCCATCTGAAAGCTAGTGTCGTGTCAAGCTAGTCAGTAACTTATTCTTAAGTTGTGAGATAGGAGACATTTAAAGCCCTCTCTTTATTCCCTTGCCGGCCAAAGTATTAAGGGAGGAAAAGGCACTTTCATTATAAGAGTTTTAGTTAATGACCGACCATTCACCCCAAAGAGCCATACGTCATATGCCAGTTAGGAGCCCGAAGAGCTCTAAGACTTGGAAAAGACTCGAGAAATAATCTGGGGCCCAAAGGACACTCTCTGTACTCTGAGCTGGACTACAAATAGGACCTAGATGCACCAGGAAAATGCCAGACTCAGCATTCTTCCCTGGAAAGCCATGATATACGTGGCTGTAACTCACAGCTATTCTTATGTTTTATCCCTTTTTTAGGGACCATAGTCAGGGTGTGGAAAGGATCTGAAATATGCTTCTTAAAATATATTCAAAAGTCTGTCAAGATTCTTTAAATTCCTAAGGAAGATCTCAGATTGCCAAGAGGCTTTAAACGGCCAGGCCAGATTGCACAGTTATGTGTACTGAGAAAAATCCAAATTCCATTAGTACTTCAAAAGTGTCTGCAAAGTACACCAAACCCAGAGCGTGCTGATAGTAGCTGGGGAGAATTTTCCTAGGTCTGCCTTGAATCCAACCATTTCGTTAATAAAGCTCTAGGTAATTTTATGCTTGCTTACTGGGTGGTGTTTGCTTGTTTTTAAATTGTCTTAAAGAGAACAGAATTAGTAAGAAAGGTAGATTTTCCTTTGTAAAAACCACATCCCTATCGCAGGAACTCCGTAAGAATATGGTCAATGTGTGTCAGTCTGCTTGAAGACTGGTAATATGACTACATATTTGTACCTTAGTGTTAATTTGATAAAATGTGTTTTTGTTTTGTTTTTTTTTCCTCCCTCTCCCCCTCTCCATTCCCTCCTTTACTCTTATTGTCTATAGTTCTTCCTCGGCAATCAGGTACAGTGTGTCTTGCAAAATCCTTTTTTTAGTGGAAATGGTGTGTGTACTTAATGCTGCCTGTTCTTTGCTGTGGGGAGAGGATGTACTAGTCGGAAGCATGCCTGGGTCACATCTGGTTGTCTTACCAAGTGGAGAAACTGCCAAAATGACTAGATTACAAAGGGGGAAATATTTTATAAACACATTTTTTTATAGAAGGTGACACTTTTCTTTAAAAAGTAATAGACGAAAAAACCAGTGATACTCTGGAGTGATAAGGAGAAATTGAGGCTGTATCAAACATTCTACTCTTAAAGAGTCTCATCGTCTTTGTTTGAAGTCAGGACAGATGGCACAGTCTGATTTAAGTCTTTTGACAGTGAACATAAGTTTTATAAACTACACTAAGTGGAAAAGTCTTGGCTTGCTTTGGTACTCAATCTGTTTAAATACTTTATTAATATTAATACAGATAGTCCCCTACCGACAGTGTATCCAAGTTGTGGTGAACCATGCTTATAGCTGTTCATTTTGGTTTGAGGGCGTCTTTTTTTGTCTAATTTTTTATAGTAGGTATTCCAGACAGTGTTGCATTGCCTAATTTGCTGATCGTTTTCATTCTCTTGCCAATTCCCAAAACAAATAAAGACCAGGTTTATAAAAATACTGATAATAAAGGGCAATAATAATGAAAATATTTTAAAAGAATGAGGTGCACAAATAATACCAGAGCCAGCTTACCACCACGTTGTTGAAACAGAAGCCCATTGTTAGTCAGAGCCTGTAGTTACCATAACGGTTGTAGCCTGAAGCTTGCCAATTAAGACCAGCCAACCAAAATCTGATGGATTACCCCCCAAAAAAAGATTGGATCTTGGACTCCACTTGGTAACTTTAAACCTTTCACATCTTTCTGAGGGCTATGTCTTCTAATGGAAGGAAGTTGCATGGGTAAAATCTGTCTCTGGGATATGAAATTAATACTGTTAAGGGCTGATTTGAGATGCTCGGTTAATACTATGTTTCAAGTTCTCTAGTAATCACAATTTCATGAATATTCTGCAACAATGAACAAAACAGGATAGTAAAAAAAAAAAAAAATAACAAAACCATACCTAAAAAATAAATCATTGCATAAGAATTCCTTGTCAATAAATAAAAAAAGAATGCCTTACCTTATCAAGCCTGTTTGCCAATGACTATGTGTGGGCCCTAGGGGGTTCCACTACTGCTCCATTGGCATAGATAGGATGCGTTTGTGCCAATGCTGGAAATAGAATGTAGTTATTTTATACATGAGATACCTTGAAACCTCAAGGATCATGTGCCTTTGGTTACACAGTATGGTCAAGGCCACTATAGGAACTCGAGTTCCTGATAACTGTTGCTGGACATTTATCCTGAGGTCTTTGCTAACAACCAGCTCTGCCATATTTTTTTAGATCCCAGTTTTGAGAGTGGCCATCACCACCCTTAAACCAGTCATCACTGATCTCAGGATCCCCAGCTATTCTACTTGCTGGCTTAAAACAAATTTCCTTTTCTTTATAGTTGAACAAAAATAAGTTAAAAATCTTTCTAAGAGAATTTTAGTAAGGTATTAACAAAAAGTAAAAGAATGAAATAAATGGAATAATTCAGAAGGCTAGCATGTAAGTTACAAAACATAGATGAATAAGCGAAGAATAACGTGATTCACTTCTCAGCCCATATCCCATTCTCCCATCTCCCACCAAGAGAAAACCACTGATGCGCTTGGGTCTGGTGGGACCCTCAGTTATTCCTAGAATCCTCTCCCAAGAGGGTCTTCCTCCATCCTCACTCATTGGGCACAGCTTCAGAGAGAGACTCCACAGAGCCCAGAGGGCAGCTTCCTTCCCAGGACAGGACATTATTCTCGCATATCATGGGGTTCCCACATCAGCATTCTTTATACTACCACACCAAGCTATTGCTGTTGTCACTTTGAATAAAAACTTTACAACTCTTTATTTTCAAAATAAAGGGCTGGGGAGGGAGGCAGTCTTTTTTCCAGTAATTTTCCCTATACATTTAGTGCATTTGAGTCAGTGTAGCCAGGTAAAGCAGAGAATGGCCACAAGTGTCCAGATTTTGAGGGAGATTAGTTTTGTTTTCCAACTATCCTTTCTGGCATTTTCCAATTTTGAGCCTTGTTTCAAAGTTTTGATTCTCTTCTTTAACTTTGAAAAACCTAATTAAATGATTCATCAGTCCTCCCCCACCCCTTAGGAACATTCACCTGGAATTAATTAGGAATTCCATTTCTCCACTCAAAATGCTTAACTCTGCTTTGAGATCACAGCATGCTTCTTTTTTGTTGACTCTTAATTCATTTTGGGATGCTTTCAAAATTTATATAATCAGAAACTCCAAATGTTAGGAACAGGCTGGGAAGTAAAAAAAGAGAAAATAATTATCAGAAAGCCATGTATGTTTTGACAACCTAAAATGATTATTGAATACAATTTGTAATCAGCTTGATAAATTAAAATCTTTATTTATTCAATTGAATTTTAGTGTAAATATCTAAAGAAACTTTTCTGCTAGTCACATCACAATTGCAATATTCTTTATTTATTTCTTTTTTTTCTTTATTTATTTCTGAAAATAAACACTCATGATCAAATTTCCTTCTAAACTTATAATAAAAATGATGCTTTGCAAAGGTTTTCTTGAGGCTTGGAATAGTATTTGCTTTTGAGCACACTGTATTCAGAAGCTGATGTTCGCCTTTTCTTTATGGGGAAAAAAAATAGTATTTTTAAAAAGACAGGATTTTAATGTGGCCAGAATTCGAAGGAATCAAAGTGAGCTAACATTTTTTTCTCTCTTCCCTCCCCCCCCCCTTTTTGGAGAGGGAAGAAGATAACATCCAAATTTATCTTTATCTCCATGGAAATTGTATGTCTACCTTCCTGGTATTTGTTTAAAGCAAAGTTATAAAAGACATAACAATTCAAAATAGCACTTAAAATTCTTCCTAAGTATCAAATTACCATTCCTATCTGAATACAATCTGCTTTGGAATAGAGAGAGCACAAGCCTACTTTAAAGTGTATTTATTAATTAAATGTCCCATTGATTCCACAGTTTGGGGATTCTCAGCAGTTGCGGCTGGTCCGTATTCTGCGAAGCACAGTTATGGTCCGAGTTGGTGGAGGATGGATGGCTTTGGATGAATTTTTAGTGAAGAATGATCCCTGTCGAGGTAAGGAACCATGAATACATGCTTGGTATACTCATACCATTTCATGCTTTCAGAAAGTGTTGATAGTAGGTCTGTTTGTCCTCTGTTTTGTTATTAAAGTGCCCAGACGTGGCCCAACTAGCTGGATTAGAATTTCTGGAGTGGTCATTGCTGTCAGGGGAGACAGGGCTCAAGGAAGTAGTTAGAGAGTTGGCAATTTATTGATGTCATCTGAATGTTTGTTTAGGAGGTTAAATGGCTACTGGCCTAAAAAGCAGTCCTTTGAATTCCCTCTTAGTGCTTCACCCCTTTGCCTGTAATTCTGGTGACTATCACCTGGGGAGGGATTGGGCCCTTCCCATGCAGTGAAGAATTGTTGAGGCCCTGGAACAGGATACCTAACATGTAGGAAAGCTAGACACTTCTAAGACAGATGCTTACCTGCACAAGACCATGGCTGGCTAAGAAACAGGAAATGGCTGGCACACCAGTCCACAGGTGAGAGCAAAATCATAAGTGTACTTTGAGCATGAGTCCTGGAACCTATGTTTACAGGTGAGGCCTGCCACCAGGGGAGAATATGCCAGTTGTTAAATCTTCTTCAACTCTGTCCTTTATTTTCTCTTGTTAGCTGAGCTCCCCTTTTGTCTGCCATTTTGTCTGTTTCTTGACAAGTTTCTGCATTTCCTGCTCTGTCTCTGTTTCTTTGTGTTTATGTATTTTTTTTATTCTAGTTCACCATCCTGGGAGTAAAATAAAGCGCTCTGATTCCAGCTCTTCGATTTCCAGTCAGTCTCCCATAGGTTGGCTTTTAAGCTTTGTCCCTCTCACCCACCCCCTAACCCAATGAGAATGGCTTTGCTTTTTAAACTGAAACTCCTCTGGGCTCTGTGATATCTGCTGCGTATATGAATGCTTTGAAATAGCCAAACTGTAACTTTTCTAACTTCTATAAATTGACAGGACATAAACCCCTTTGTAACACATTTGTTCTGCGTTTGTGTTTAATGTGCCACATTATTATAAATAGTTTACAACTAATAATCTACTTCTGCCTTATGAAGTGAGGTTTTGCTTTTCTTAGGGTTTTGTTTGTTTTTGTTTTTGTTTTTGTTTTTTGCATTATCTCCACTTCATAGAATAGGAAATTCAAGCATAGAGAAGTGAAATAACCTGCCCAGGAGTAGGCCGCTAGGCAGGGGCAGAGGCAGAATCCAGATCTGCCTCTAGCCACAGCGCTGTGTCTCAGAGACATACAGACCCTCCACCACCCTTTTTGGTGTTTGTATTATTGATCCAGTCTGCATAATTAAATTATTAAGGCTTATTTATAATTCTAGATGAATAAATATTTACAGTACAGTTATATAACTTTTGGGGTAGTGGTTTACAGTCATACTGTGAAGCATCTAAAAAGGACACAGCAGAAGAGGGCTATTCGCACATTAATTCAGATGTGCCCATAAATAATTCCTTTTATTTTAACTCATTCTGTATTTACTCCAGTAAACCAGAATCAAAGCTAAGTGATGTTACTGTTCATTGGGACTTCCTTTTTTCCCCAAAAAAAGTTCAACTTAAAGAGAACTTTTCTTACAAACATTACAGAAGGTTTAAAAGAGGATCGATGACTATTTTAACCTAAGTCATTAAGACAACCTTTTTCTTTTTTACATCTATTGAAAAGTCCTATTAAGTATGTGTTGGACTGAACAAAGACCAACTGCATGTGGCATTTTGGAGTCCTTGGTTGCCTGTTTACTCGCTGCCTGCTCTACTTGCTCTGTATACAGTAACATGCTGCTGGCCATGGGCTTGCTTTATCCCTGTCATAGTACCTAAAACATTGAGAGCCCAAAGAAATTTGGGAGGGCTATTTTATAGCTGTTTTCTGTGGGACTAGTAGCTTTTTTCAGCATTCCTTGGAGCATACAAGGTAAGGCTTCCTTCTGTGTTTCTTAAGGAGGGTCTTCCTAGAACTCAGTAAATCACCTTGATTCCATTGACCATGGAGTAGAAAACTCTCAGAGAGGCTTAGATATTGTAACTCCACCAGTCGCTGGCTAGATGAGGTAGTTCTAACATTACAAAATGTAATATTGTTTGGTTTTGTTTTAGTCTGCTGAGGGAAACTGATTATAATATGTGACTTGGAAGGGCATGAATGTTAAAAAGAGAAAGACGGTATGTGAAACTCTAGGGTTCTGTGAAATCAATGTGCCATCTGGCTGCACCTATGGAGGTAGATTTTCCATTCATTTATGTTGCATTTCCTAAGTCTCTGGCTGTAGACAATGTTATACTGTGTATAGCACAAAATCTATGACAAGATTGTAATACTGATATGCATTCTATGGTAAAAAGTTAGATTTCCACTAGATAGATTTGTCAGTAACTCATTGTCCTAGTATTAGAGATTTCAGGTTCTGATTCTGTTCATGGCAAAGGAAAATGATGATAATTTGAATGGAAATAAAAAGCAGCGCCCCTGCCTAAAGAAGAGGTACTGTGCATGTTCTAGATCATTTTACCTTACTGTTATGAATCAATGAAGACCTAGAAAACTTGATTGATAAAGATTTAAAGGACATAATTTAGCTTGGAACTGAATTTTAACAGGTCTCTTCCAGTCAACATTGGGTGACCAATATAACTAAGTCCCTTGGAAAATGATAGCCTTTGGTTACTAAAGAGTCATGCTAAGACGGTTCTGGTGGCCTAGTGGCAAAGAAGCTGCACTGCAATTCCAAAAGCACATGGTTCAAAGCCACCAGAGGTTCTGCAGGAGAAGGCGGAACAATCTAATCTCTTCCTGTGTCAGTTGAATCCAATTTAACAGTACACATCCAGAAAATGGGAGGAAAAAAGAGTCATGCTTGAAATGGCTGCCATCAGGGACTCCACTATGCAGTAATAAAGCTTCCCCAAAAGGAAAAATCCTTTAAGAATTGTCAAATGTCAACAACCAAAAATTGGTCACAGAACCTTCCATGGATAAACTATGGTTCAGCCTTGCAAATGATGGTACCATTTTTTTCCTCAGACCAAATAAACTACACTGTAAATTGCATTGAGGGGAAAAAAAAGAATTGTCAAATGTGTAATAGGAATAACTTCTTTTTTACTTTGAGGACTATAATATCTAACTCCGCAAGAAGGGATATACCTTTAACTTGCTGGTCTGTCTAATACTTCTCTTAATCTGAACATTCACATTAAGACAGACTAGGAA
>NW_006399799.1:10937531-10946313 GCF_000299155.1 Elephantulus edwardii
TCTTTTAAATTACTCTCTCTTCAGAATCTATATGAAGTAGGTCTTCGTGGTCGTGAGTTTGACTTTTACAATTTCAGCATCTCATTTCAGTGAAATTCATGGATTTGCATTTGTGCTGGTTGGTGTGCAGGAGGCAGTCACATAACTGGAGAGTGAGTGTCTCTGGCCACCAGCCCCACACAGTTCTAGGCTCTCTGTTTTTGTCTCACATACAATAATGATCATTTCTTATTTGAAGGATTCATGGAGTTTGGAAGATTCAACCCTCAAAACATTTGAGAGTCTAATAGTAGGAGAAACATGGATAAAAAAAGTAGCCTCCATTTTGATATAATATGTGTACAGTGAAGGAGGGCAAGAAATCAGTCTACCCATAGAATCACATGAAAGAGAAGAGGGCATCAGGAGAAGGAGGTGGTGGTTCAGTTGGATTTTAGAAATAGTATTGACCAGGCATCCATGAGATTTAGACATTCTCAGGAAAGGAAATCACGTGTTCAAAAGAACAGAAATGGCAACAGCAAGGCAGGTAGAGGGGAACCATATGATCAGAGCTTATAAGCTTAATAGAGAAGAGTGTGAAGAGGTCTGCAGGATGCCATAGCCAACCCCTCCTGAGTCCAAAGATGTGATCCTTCCCCCAACTTAACAAGCAAAAACCCACCCAGTGAGATGCATTTGGAAGAAGCTGAATTAAAGTTTAATACTTTTCTTTACTGTAGAACTTCTCAGAAGTACAAAATACTCATGTACATTATGGCTCTCTCAAAGGGGAAAAGTACAGAGCATGGTGTTTTGTAAGAAATGCCTCAGAAACCTGAGTTTGGGAAAGTTCTGTGTAAGCTGTAAAAGGCTGTGGAAGGATTTTGAGCTATTGAAATATACCAGGTTTTCATGCAGAACTTACGTTGTGGGGAATGAAGAGGGGACGGACAGATGGAGGAATATGATATACAAGGAGCAGTAGAAGCAATTACTGTTATCCATAGCATAAGAAGTAATACATAAACCACAAAAGTGTAAAGGAACTTGGAAAGGCACAGAAGGTTTTATAGGCATTTATAAAGTAGAATAAATAGACTGGTAGAATCAGGAAGCAGGAACTTAAAACAGAAGCCAGGTTTTTTACATAAGTCATTGGCTATAAGGTTCTAGTATCCAGGAAAAGGGTCTGCACCTTAAACCTGTGAACATCAGGTGTGATCAGAGAAGAGCAGGAAGGTCTCAAAGGTGTATTAGTTCATCATTAAGGTTGCAAGGTTAGGTGCAAGAACAAGACTTTGGACTGAACTCTGGAGAACATCAGTGTTAAGAAATGGACAGGGAAGGCAAAGCAGCAAAGGGCTAAACGATGTGATCAGTATCACTGCGTTGTACCTGTAGAGATTTTTGGTTTGGTGTATGTTTCACTGTATATGTTCTCAACAACATCAAATTACAACTTAAAAAATTCTGGAGATTAGTTGACATGCCTCAAAAACCTTATGCATGCATCTTTTCCCTAGCAAGTCCACTTGTAAAATTTATCCTAAGAAAGTTTTATAGATCCACACAACATTGCATATAATGCTTGAAAAATGTAAGCACACACCAACATCATAGGATAAGTTAAATAAATTAACATCTGTATGATGAAACAATACTTTGCAACTAAGAAAAAGTAAGAAATAGTATAGATAACTGGGTCACCAGTGTCAAATGCTGCCAAGAAATTGAGTTAGAGCAAAAATAGTGTTCCTTGGATCTGAAGAGTCAGAGTCATCAGTGACCTTTGCCTGAATGATTTCAGTGGAATGATGGTGATTGAAGCCTGTATGAAGAGAAAGGAGGAGTTGGGAGACAGAGGCTAGTGTATGGGGTAACTAAAATGGCTTGTCTGGGAATAGTTGCAGTAAGATGCAGAAAATAACAAAGGCAGACATCAGTGCTAGTCCCAGATCTACCACATTTTGAGTATTTAAGTTTCTTTTTCTATAAGATGTAGACAGGCCTGCTGATGACAAGTAAACACAATATTGCATGTGTTAGGATCATGTAAATTATACGTTGTTGTTGTTGTTGTTGTTGTTGTTGTTATTATTTTGTGCCGGCAAATCACCTACGACTCATAGCAACCCTATGTACAACAGCCCTAAACCCTGATCTGTCCTGTGCCAATCTTACTGTCTATGACACATCTACCTCCATTACCCCAGTCACTGAATCAATCCATTTCATGGAGAGTCTTCCTCTCTTGGGCTGTCCCTCCACCCTCCCAAGCATAATGTCCCTCTCCAAGGACTGGACCCACCTTGCAACATATCAAAGTATGTCAGATGAAGCTTCAGAATCCTTGCCTCCAAGGAGCAGCCTGGTTTCACTCTCTCTAAGACAAACCTGTTTGTTCTTCCAGCAGTCCATGATATATTCAATACTCCTATCCAGCACCACAGCTCAAAAGCATCAGTTCTCCTTCTCTCATCCCAAGTCATTGTCCAGCTTTCTGATGCATAACAAGTAATTGCAAAGACTGTCCTTGATCAGGCATACCTTAGTCTCTAGAATGGCATCGTTGCTCTTCGGTACTCTGAAGAGGTCTCTGACCTCAAACTTTCCCAATGCAATTAGTCTTAATTTCCTGGCTGCTGATACCAAGAGTGTTATTATACACTACATGAGGAATAGGATACATTATTACAGAGAGAGCTCTCTCAAACACTTAAGCTGTCACTGCCCTCATCTGAGATCCCATTTCAAAGTCTTCTTATGTACTTCTGTTGTTTTTCCTAGTAGTGGTTTTCCCAGAAATTAATAATTAATTGTTTACTAGGTTTAAAACACACATTTGAAGTTCTCTATGGCCACTCCTTGGAGAGGGACATCATGCTTGGAAGAGTGGAAGGTCAGCAAAAGAGAGGAAGACCTTCAACCAGATGGATTGACACAGTGACTGTAGCAATGGGCTCGAGTATGTCAGATTGTGAGGATGTCTGTCTAGAGAACAGAAAATGGTACATGGGGCCACAGGGCTGTGAGCATTTCACTGACAGGGCATGAAGGAGTGAGAATAGCACAGTACCTCAGTGCTCCAGAGCAGAAATGATAAAGACCTCATAGTGCAGCCCCATGGTGCCTCTAGAGCCACACTAGCAGCAAGAGGTTCATTTATTTGTTGTTGAATCAAATTCAGGTCAAAAAGCAGCTTTTCCTTCATCAAAGGCAAGAACAACAAAACCTTTAACTATGGACAACACAAACGCAAGAAGCCTTAGGTCACATCTTGCCACAGTTTCTCCACAGCAGTGCCACAGTCTTTCTACCACCATCACCAGGGTTTCGCTCTCAAGAAGGTCTTGCTCCAGTCTCCCTCAAGTCTTGTCTCCAGTCTTGCTGCCACAAGTCTTGCTCGTCTTTGTGGGGAGCACTTGCTTTTATCCTAGTCACACAGTTGTTGATAATTTGCAAGACCATGTAGCTTGAGACCAGACAGGGCTTAATATAATAGTTTTAAAAAGCCTATTTTTAGGCTACCACCACAATGGCACAGGATAGGACATGGTTCAGATCTGTTGTTCATAGGATCGCTATGGGTGATGTGACTTGATGACACCTAACAACAAGAACAATGACTCAGGAGCTCTAGTCTTTAGCTGCTAATCAAAAGGTAAGCTTGATGTTCATTTGCTAATCAAAAGTTCAAATCCATCAGCCATTAGGCCAGAGAAAGATGAGATGGTCTGCTTCCATTAAGATTAGAAACCCTATGGGGCAGTTCTAGAGGCAATAAGTTTGTTTGGTTTTTGTTTATGGCTGAGAACTAAAAACAGGGTAGGGAATAGGATGTCTGAATCCTCAGCTTGAGTGAGGATTTTCATTCATTGAATTATCTTGGTATCTATTGTGTGTCCACCACTGTGCTGCACAGTTCAGCAAACCCAATAATAAGGACGTTTGTTCTCTAGATTTCAGCACTTTCTTCCTAGTCTACATTAATGAGTCTCAAAGATAATTTTCTTTAGCACAAACTAGGATATTAAAAAGATTGTGTATCATTGTTATATGCAGCGTTAATGTAGACAAGGAAGAAAGTGCTGAAATCTAGAAAATGGGCAAGTGGAGAACCAAGAAATAAGCTTGAAGAGGTCTGAGAGTATACACATTCCTCATGAAGTGTACAGTTTTTAATACTGTGTTCACCTGTCGTCGTCATCAAGCATACCGGGATCTCACAGAAAAAGAAACTAAGGCACTCGAGATGTGGCAGAGCTGGGACTAGCACAGATGCCTGCCTTTGCTGTTCCCTGCACCCCACTACAATCTTTCAAGGGCCATTTATTATAGTCTATTAAACAAGAAGGGCTTTGATAGGTCACCTCTAGTGAGCCTGAGGAAATAGAGGCTCTGTGCAGGAAAGAGAGCCTGGACTGGAACACAAAAGGTTTAATGTCTGAGTCATCATGCTTAGTCTAATGCTTTGGTTTGTTACATCAACATAATACATTGAGAAGACTTTAAATTTGGAACCGCTTCTGCCTATACTCCTACAATTGATTTTTTTTAACAATTTGTTTTTTATAAGTCTTCTAAAATTAATCTAATTCCTTGAGTATATACAAGGTAGGACAGAATAGAAAGGGCACAATTATCTGGGAATCTAACTTGGAACTCAGTAGCTCCACAGGTGAAATACCGGGCCATCTCCTCCCAAAAAGACAACAGCCTCAGGGGCAATTCACTTTAGTGCACAGGGTCACTGTGAGTCAGCACCAACTTAGCAGCACAACAGTACATCTTAACAGATGGACACTTTAAAAAGTCTAAAGAGGTGCATGGGGTTTTGCAGAATAACATCCTTCAGTGAGAAGTAATCTCAGGAAAGAACAAATTCCACATGGCATTATTACTTTTAAACCTTCCACGGTTATTATTTATCTTTACTGTCCTGGGTATCTTTCTACTAAACCCAAACTAAAGTCTGCTCTTTGTAGATCCGGAAATCCACGGATGGCATTGCCTTCATGGCTGATTCCAGATTTCTTTCTACCATGATGTTCCTCTCCTATGTGGCAGTGCCCCTTCACCTACTTACTGCTTCCAGTTTTTCAATTAACAGTAGCTCGTGGGCAGATTTTATGCATGGTCTTGGTCTTTTCTTTCTGTCTTTCTCTCTCTTCACATGTTTACTTCTTAGTGATTCTGTCCTGGTATGTCTACTGCCCTGAGTTGCCAGACCCTTTCTAAAGGATCATTATTAACTGAATTAAAATAAAGTCTGAACAATGTCAGTTTCAGAGATCCTGTTTTTCTCTATTTCATTCCTTATTAAAGCTGAGAAAAAAGTATACATGTACTATGAGAGAGAAAAGAAGGGTTTTGATTGAACTTCAGAGGTTTGTGAGCTGCACTTGATTTATTTTGATCATATACAGTGTGCTTACCCCAAGAGACAGTGACAAAACAAGATCATGATAACAGAATGGCGCGGTGTACAAATCATTTCTCTATTAAGGCTTGCTATCCAAAAAAGGGACTTACTATACCAAACCAAGGGACGTGGTTAATGAGTCTGCTCTGGACAGATAAGAATCATAATAGACCTGGCTTTATTTCTTCTTTTTAAAGGGCACATAGATGTTCTGTAACTTCTATCACTGTTATCATGGGGTCAAGCAGCTATATGACTATCAAAGATCTATTTGTCAAGATTAATTGACTGTGTGTTATTTCCTCCCTTTTTAGCACGAGGTAGAACTAACATTGAACTTAGAGAGAAATTCATCCTACCTGAGGGAGCATCCCAGGGAATGACCCCTTTCCGGTCACGTGGACGAAGATCCAAACCGTCTTCACGAGCAGCTTCCCCTACCCGCTCCAGCTCAAGTGCTAGTCAGAGCAACCACAGCTGTACTTCCATGCCATCTTCTCCAGCCACCCCAGCCAGTGGGGCCAAGGTATGTACTGACCTCTGGACAAGGTATGTCCTGGCCTCACTCCCGTCTGGAATGGGAGTTCTATCCATGGTTTAGTGTAACCGCTGAAGTATTACACTCAGAAAAGGAACATTAAGACTTAGAGACCAACCTCCACCTAAAGAAAATCTGACCAGGCCCTGGCAACACTCACATACAAGGCCTTTAAGAAGACTGCAAAACACATTTATAAAAATATATATTCATGCTGGTTAGAATCAGGCATGTTTCTCCACATATTTCCAGTAACCCATCTAGAGTTATTTTTAAAATCCAGGCACTACTTGTGAACTGGAGCTAATGGGTAATTCTGTTGTTAATAGTGGCTTATATATGAAAAGCACCATTGCCTTTCTACGTGACCCCTTTCATCCTATTGGACTGATGAGCATTTTATTTTGTTTTCTGTTTCTTTACAATGTAGTGTGTTCTATTTATTTTTCTGTTCCCAATTTGCTCCCTTTCTGTTCCATTTCCTATTGTTCCCGTCCTTCCCTTTGGATTTCCGTTTCACAGACTCCACTTCAGTTCTCTCGCTGTTATGACAAACCCTGGTTGGTAAACAGTAAAGCTGGCACCCCTGTCAGGGACAGCCATTATCCTGACCTTCAGCTGTCCAGCCCTGAGGTAGAGTATGGCTTTCCTGACTAAGGACACAGTAAAGACAAGGTCTTCACTGATGCCGAGAACTTGACCAGCTACTCTTCCTGACACCAGGCCATGCTCTCTTCCATCTCTTAGGTGCTTGCTATCACAGCTCATTCATCTAATGTTTTTCAGGGGGTTCTAACTCAAGAGTCACCAAAATTGGAGATAAATAAGAGAGGCCTAAAAATAAATTTTTTAAAAACTTTGTGACAATCTTTACAATATTTGTTCAGAATGATAAACTATTGCCGTTCCTGGTAATTTGTTTATAAGACCTCTTGGAGTCTCCAAATGTCAGATACACAGATGAGTTAGTGACTCTTGAAATTCACTTATGATGCATGTTCAACAACGTTCTATCTTTGCTTAGAACAATAGAGTGGTTGGCGCCTCCCACCCTGAGACACACGCCCAGGCTGGTTGGTATCGCCACACAGTTCCAAGACAGGAGCTGCCTTCGTCGGACAAGCACACTGTTGGTGAACACTGCTCTGGGGCTCAGATTTAGCTTCTGAATTTCTTGGCGTGGGCATTTGGGTTGTAGTAGTCTTGATTTGGTAAATACACATGCCAACAAAGTGTGGTCTTTAATAGCATTCATCTACACATGTTTGGAAGAGCAGTGTTTTCAGAAAAGAAACATGAACTAGCAGCTTGCCCGGTAGCAGCAAATGGACGTTCTAGCACCTGGTAGGAAACATTGGGTTCTTGTACCTCAAAAAACAGTATTGCCTTCTGTCATGTAATGATTCAGCTGGTTAAACCAGGAGGTACAAAAAGCCAATGCCTCTGAGTAAACTGCTGTTTTGGGATTTGTCCCACACTGGGCTTAAATCCATTACAGAAATGTGTCTGGTTTAGGACACACTCTGGGGATCTATTATTACAAAAACCCCAAGCCTCAATCTGCTTACCCTCTTTTTGTAATGGTTTCAGGGGGTTTTTTTAAGTCTCAAAATGTCTAAAATTTCAATTATTAAATTTTAGAAATTAAAAAGTACAGATTCTCATATGATTCTGATCCATATTTTATTTTTTTGTTTGTTTGTTTGTCTTAAGTTGTTGTTTTATCTTGAAATGGCTTTCTTTCCTTGCTGGTGTTCTACATTGGGCCATGTCCTGATGGAATCCCAGGCCAGGAGCTCGGGGGCTGTGCTCTGCCCAGCAGCAGTGCTCACAGAAGCTTCTGGAACTGATGCTCTTCCTCCTGGCAAGACCAGGAGGGTTCACTCTCTATCGCTTTTGCCTTCTAAGTTGGACTATAAGAAACTCAATGAGATGGGTTGCTTTACTCTTCTATATATATAAACATCTTAAAGGTCTTGGAAAACAATTTATGCATTGAATTCAGAAAAAAAAATACAATAGAATGATGTACATACAGCATGAGTGATATTTAAAACCGATTTAAAATTTTTTTCGTCCTCCAAATTGTCTTCGTAATTATAGTTCTTACAGTAACAATTAAAAGGAGCTCTGATGATGTAAGATCAAAGATCTCTTACAAATCTAGACTTTAAAATCCACAAGCAGTTAAAATCCACCATGAATCCTAATTGTCTAAATGGCAATGAGTGATTAGTAACAGTTAAAATTATGTATATCCAGGCAGTTCTGCTCTGTCTTGTGGTGTTGCTATGAGTTGCAGTCTACTTGGTATCCATGGGTTTGGTTTTGACTTTTCATCTAGCTGTTATCTAGTTTGGAAAGTGTTTCTACATATCAGCTATTCATTCAATAAGTTTTTATTGAGCATACCTCCTGTTTTAGGTGAGGAGGATGTGTCAAAATTAAGTCCCTGATTTTATAGTACTTACACATTAATTCAAGAGACATAACAAACAAGCATACCTTATAATATTGTTATGTACCATAGAGTCTGAAACAAATCATAGCTTGACCATCAGCTTTCCAGAGACAATAAATCACTTAAGAGGAGACTGCCAATCTTTCTCCCTCAGAGCAGCTGGTAGATTCAAACCAACTCCTTACCACTAAGCTACCAGAGCTTCCTATATCTTACAATGTTATTGTTGTATACCATTGAGTCAGAATCAACTCCTAGTTGACCTCCCACTGAGTTTTAGAGCCAATTAATCACACAGGAGGAGATTACCCATCCATCTCCCATAGAGCACCTGGTGGATTCTAACCGCATACCTTTGGATTGGCAGTGCAGTTCCTTG
>NW_006399799.1:10947388-10948360 GCF_000299155.1 Elephantulus edwardii
CACACCAACTTTTCATTCTAGTCGAACATCCCTTGCTGGTGATACTAGCAATAGTTCTTCCCCGGCCTCTACGGGTGCCAAAACTAATCGAGCAGGTAAGTATCTACCCTGCACCTCTGGATCAAGGTGGGAGTGAGAGGAAATGGCCAGGACAGGAACTCAGAAAGAACAGTCTGTCAGATATACTTCACTTGCTTCCCAAGAAGCAAATAGTGAGACCAGCATTTTGACATGATCACCAGAGACACCTGCCAGATATATGATGGCATGTACCACTGCATGCTGTAACCTTGCCATCAAAGAGCTGATTCTTCCACAGGTGAACCTACCTGTCCTTGATCAGAACTTAGCTATTTGAGAGAATGTGAAAGGAGGAAAATGCTTTTTGGCAGTTAGCTAATAGTTTTTGCAGCAGTACCCCCTATTTATTAGCCCACGCCCTGGCTCTGATTGTCCTCATTTCACTTCTGTTCTGAATCTGCCTATGAATTACCCCAGCTGGCTTAGGACAGGGCAGGCTTCAGAGCTGTTGTACATAGGGCGTTGTGAGTCGCAGGTGACTCGACAGCACATAACAACAACGGTATCAATTATTCATGGTAAAATGAATCCACTTTGAGGCATGTAAATGAATATTGCTACTGATAGAAGTTTGTTTCTAATCCTTAGGAAGTAGACTTCTCCAGTAGAACCACAAAGCAAGAAAAGGGCTCCAGTAGAACCACAAGGCAATCACTGTGTAGTTAAGGAAACCAGGGTCCATGGTCATAGCATATCAGGTTAATAGGATCAGAACTTTGGTCTCTTATTCTTTGTTTTTCTATCCCTTTCTTTCTGTTAAATCTGCTAAATTTCTGTTAAATTTATTCTTGAATTACAGACCCTAAAAAGTCAGCCAGTCGCCCCGGGAGTCGGGCAGGGAGTCGAGCCGGGAGTCGAGCCAGCAGCCGGCGAGGAAGTGATGCCTCTGAC